>NW_022196898.1:61885747-61942640 GCF_008632895.1 Mastomys coucha | reverse complement strand
AAAAAAAAAAAAAAAAAAAAAAAGAGGACCAAGATCTCAATAGTCATATTTTTTTCTTTTCTTTCTTCCTTCTTCCCTTTCTTTCTTCCTTTCTTTCTTTCGTTCTTTTCTTCTTTCCTTCTTCCTGAGATAGGGATTTTCTGTGCAGCCTTGGTTGTCCAGGAACTGATTCTATAGACCTGTCTGGGCTTGAATTCAGATATCCAACTGCCTCAGTCTGCCAAGGGTAGTGACACTATATTTAAGGATGCAACTGTTAAATTATATTACTTCCAAAAAAATAAAAGCTTTTTGCTTAAATGGCTCAGATAGACAATTGAGACTTTGGAATGCCATTCCCAGCACTAAGTGGTTATCCTCATATGCAAATATTTATAATTAAGTTTAATTTTCAAATTAGGTTTGGTACAAAATTAATAAAAATGTCTCAAAATCTTATTGCATTGTATTCATATGTTCTCTGTGAGGACAGAAGATGGAGCCTTGCAAGAAGAGACCAAGTAGAGTGAATAATCCTTGTTTTTGAACTGTAGCTTTAGGCTATTATGCAAAGTACTCCAACTTTTTAGCTGTCAATTTAGGAATGCAGACGACTGTTAAATGACTTGTAGGCCAGTAGTATGGATATTCTGGAGAAAGGGATAATCCTGGACTCACATGGGATGGACAGAAAGAGCACATAGTTTCACATTACTGCTCGGAACGGTGCTGAGGCAAGGAAACAGGGCAGGGTAAGATCAGGCATACCTTAAGCACAGTCTTGCAAAATTATCATGGAAAGACACTTAGGAGCAGGGTAAAGACCAAAAGCTGAAAACACGGGCACAGTTGAAAGGGCACTTCAAGAGTGTCAAAGAATGACCTGTGGTTCATTATAATATAAAATGCACACCCCTGGTGAAGAATAAAATGCTAATAGTAATATACATTATAATGTTAACTTTTCGCATGCTACTTATAGTCTTTGAGAAGCTAATTTAACACACTGGAGAGAAAACTTGCTTTATTATTCAAAGTTTAAGGTGGCATTTTTTTTTAAACTATTGGACTATGTCACAAATAATTGAGACAGAGACTATTAGATTTATTCAACAAGATTTAAGGCATAATGACTGAGCAGATGTTAATCTATTCTAATCCTCTAATCTAATCCCAGCCTAAATTTCCATGATACTTGCATTTTAGTATTGATCTGGCTATCTCTGTTCCATGTGTGTTTTCATGGTGTCTCTTGGTCCCTCATCTCATGACAAATCCTGTCTTCTTCCTTGTTCTCCCCCTCCCTTTCTAACTCCCTCCCTCCTCTAGCTCTGATCAGCCTATTATCTCTTTTGCCCAGTCATTGGCTAATCAGCTTTCTATTGACCAATCCAAGATAATTGGGGAGTAAGGTCTACACAAAATGGAGACAGGAGATTCTTAGAATTAGCATTATAGTGCTGTGTCAGGATTGCAACCAGATATGGGATAAAGAAGTCAGCATTTGAATAATGCAATGATATCTTTACACAGTACAAGGATAACATTATGCAAACACTCTCTTTTCTGAGTTGCTGGTCCTTTTGCATGTGACTGATTGACTTTTATTTTTTGGATAGGAAGGAATGCTAGGACTATGTCTAGGTCCTATTTCATTTTCTTTATCCAAAAATAAATAAATAATAAATAAATTCCATTAATGGTCATCAAATGCAGCTTAACAGTGTGAAGAACATTGAAGGAGTAATGCCTAAAATATATGCTTGAATCTCCAGCTGATGATTATGAGGAAAAGACATATTTCTCTGTGACTCTTCTTATAGCTAATGTTGTCATAATTATTACAGTTAGTTTGTAATTGCACCACCTCTTAGCTGCTTCTACATAGTCTACTTGTGTACCCAGGAATTACAGATTACACCAAACATATTATGTGAGCACGTAGAAAACTTTCTGTGTACTTACTTTTAGTAACTCCACTTAAACATTTTTCTAAAAGTAGGTACTATGTATCTGTTGCTAAGAAAAATCACTTAAACTAAAATAACCCTTAATGCTTCCAATAAGAAGGATTTTCATTTGAGATACTCTATCAACTGAAAAAATAATATGAAGAAATTTATTCCCATCTACTTTTATACATCAGGTACAGGATGCATCCAACTTTGTTCAATATATTTGCTTCATTTCTATAACATTGACAGTAAGTGACTTTGTACTTAGAATCTCATCAAACTAGATTGCAATCTTTCAAAGAATAAATTCTGTCTCACAGATGAACCCCCATGGCCACCATTGCTTTAAGGCTGAGAGAAAATTAATGGTAAAGTAACTGTTAAGGACTTAATTATATCCCTTCAAAAATAATTGGAGCTCTGTAAAAGGTTCCTTTTGGGGGGCAGGGTGGACAGTTGGTACCAAAGTACTTAAACCTCAAAATGTGAATGCCCTCAGAGATAGATTCTTTAAAGAGGGATTCAGTTAAAATGAGGCCATGAGAGTATGTCCTGCTCCATTTAGCCTGTCCTCCTTAAAAGAGAAAGCCTAGGTACATAGAGGAACACCAAAGTACTTTTGAAAAGAGGGAAAACCAAGTTGTCCATCTACAAGCCATGATAAAAAACCTCAGAAAAAAATGAAAACTCCTCACATCTTTTATTTCATATATACACTCATCATAACTAAGAGAAAAGAAGTTTCTGTTGTTTAAACTATCTGTGTTGGAACTGTGTTACCTGTGTGTGTTATTATACACAATGAGTAATCAGATCCCACAAAGTCAAGGAAACAGAACGCACAGTGAAGAGTGTCTTACAAGACTAGGATCCTACTGCAAATAACTAAAACAGACTGAATATTTGAGAAAAGAAAAAATAAGTTTTTTTTTTTTACAAAGAAAAGAATATTTTACTTATATAGTTAACAAATACATAACCAGCTTATTATATTGTCTAGACCAGTGGTTCTCAACCTCCCTAATGCAGCAACTCTTTAATACAGTTCATCATGTTATGGCGACCCCCAAGCAAAATATTGTTTTTGTTGCTGTTCCATAACTGTAATTTTGCTACTGTTATGAAACATAATGTAAATATCTGACCTTAAGATGTTCGTAAATGACCCCTGTGAAAGGTTCTTTTGGCCTGCAAAGGGATCTCGATGTGCAGGTTGAGACATAGTGGTCTAACCCTTGGGATGCAACCAATTTCAAAGTAACAGAGGCTTTTGCTTCTCATGCAGCTCACAACTTACAAGAACAGCATCTGCAAATAAATGTTTACAATAATTGTTCCTATGCATAAAATATTGAATAAAAAGTATGTATTGTAGAGAACTAATAACTTATCCTGAGCCAATGAAGCTCAAGAAGACAGAAGACCAAACTGTGGATACTTAAGTCCTTCTTAGAAGGGGGAACAAAATACACACCAGAGAAGATACAGAGAAAATGTGTGGAACAGAAGGAAAGGCCATCCAGAGACTGCCCCACCTGGGAATCTATGCCATATACAATTATCAAACCCAGACACTATTGTGGATGCCAAGAAGTGCTTGCTGACAGGAGCCTGATATAGCTGTCTCCTAAGAGGCTCTGCCAGAGCCTGATAAATACAGAGGTGGGTGCTCTCAGCCAACCATTGGACTGAGCATTGGGTCCCCAATAGAGGAGTTAAAAAAAGGACTGAAGAAGCTTAAAGAGTTTGCAACCCCATAAGAGGAACAACACTATCAACCATTCTGCTTTGTACAACCAATAAGTGACATCATCCCTGGAAACAGTTAGTTCTCCTTCCAATAGTTTATAGTACCTTTACTTCTTTTTTTTTTTTTTTTTTGTATGTGTGTGGTTTTATGAGACAGGGTTTCTCTGTGTAGCCCTGGCTGTCCTGGAACTCACTCTGTAGACCAGGATGGCCTTGAACTCAGAAATCCTGCTGCCTCTGCCTCCCAAGTGTTGCCCAGCGTATCTTTACTTCCTTATCAAGGGCAGGACCCCACAAAATATTTCATCTTTCTTGTTAAAATGTACACTGATATTTCCATAGTTCTGTCTTGCTTATGCAGCCATTTCTAGTAAAGTCTATTTCAAGAAGCCTAGATTGGCTTTAGCTGTTACAGATTTTCCATCCCATTTCTCATAATGTTTCATAGATGCAGGAGCTATGATGTCCAATGGAACTTAATTTCTTGGCTTTAATTTTTTTCTTTCCAACAATATATTCTAGTCATATTTATCCTCCTCCAGTCAGACCCTTCTCATATCTTTGCTACCTCCCTATCTACCCTACTTGATGTTGTTCTCTCTCTCACATTTTTTATCTCAACAATAAAACAAATAAAAACCAAATCAATGCAAATGAGTAAGCAAAGAGGCAACGTATCAAACTGAATGTAATGATTTGTTTTTTAAGCTCAGAGTCTATTTTGTGTTGGTCAACTACCCTTAAACATTCATGCATCTGCCCTGAGTGTGGTTGATACACACAGTGTCACTCCTTTGGAGAAACTGATTTTTCATCTCCCAGCAGATATCAATTGCAAATAGACTTTCTGCACATTATCCAATTGTGGGCCTTATGTTAGTCATTGTCTATTGTAAGAACAGGTGTCTTTTATGAGGCTTTTTAAATGAGAGTTAAACAATGCACAGAGTATGGAATTATGTCATTCGGAGTAATTTTTATCAGTATGGTCCTTTAGTGGAGTAATTGTAGTAGGTTTTTCCCTAAGTCCATGACCAATATAGTCTCACATTATTGGTCACTCCAGTAGTGTCAAGTATATACTGTATCTCTGTATATCTCTGTATCCAATACAGAGAGTGTTTGGCTACTCCTATAGCATTCATGCCACTATTGCACCAATATATATTGCAGTCCTGTCTGCCACAGGATAGACAGCTGGGTGATATTCATGATTACTTTTCCATGGCAGCTACGTAGCACTAACACTAGTCAGCAGAGGGGAAACTTTTTTTTATTAGGTGCAGCACCCTAATATCTCCATAGAACATGATATTAGACAGAACACCGTGAGGAAGTTGTGTAAAATCATATAAAAGGAATAGCAGGCTTCGTTATATTAATATCTTGTTTGATCTTATACTTATCAACAATTGGTATTCTTTGAAATATTGCATGTATTTTGAAGGAAAATTTTATATTGAACTCTGAAACCCGGATATAGAAAATTATTTTTGATTTTTTTGTTTGTTTGTTGTATGATGCAAATATACCAGTCAATGTTAAAAGGAAGAACTTCCCTCCCAATGTGTTTACCTATACAATCCAGAAGGTTTTTAAAGTGTGGCATGGAACCAAATGCAAATTCTGCTCATTGCTAGGAAGCCCTTAGTTAAGCTTCAGAGAGCCATAAGAACTAATGACTCATGAGCACCCAACTGACTGTCCTTACCCAATCCAGTTAGTGTCAGAAATTAGCATACGTTTAGTGCTTTTCACTCCACACCTTAATTATTTCATCATACTCTCGATGCTCAGTTACAATATCATTGTACGTAGTTTCTGCTTTAACACTTTCGAATGCCTTTTTATTATTTCCACCAGATATCCCTTGGACAATGGTGATGGTCTTGTTATTTCTCTGTTGAATTCATGTATGGATGTAATCCTCAGTGCCAGCCAGAGGAAGATCTTCACCTTTAGGTCTATCAATAAAATGGCTAATTAGTGGATGTTGAGGATAGTAGAAGCATACTATGATTTACTCATTTATGTAAAGCAATCTGAGTAAGGAAGCTTCAGCCGAGCCTTGGGAAGCAGGTGGCCACTGGCTCATGTTTGGGGCTTGGTGATTGGGTAGGATAATAGGACAATAATTGAAATGTTTACCCAAGACTATTTGAATTACTTGAGTAATTGAAGTAGTATAACATAAGACAGTAGATAGGTGAATGTCAATAGAAGTAAGCAAAAGCAGGCAGATACCATTTGAAGGGGAGACACATGGGAAATGGTGAGAGATGCAGTGTGGCTATCTCAAGGAATGGTATGAGGTTTGGCTTGGTTGTTTTCATTATTATGAATGCTGTTTATATGTACAGTGATACGTAGTCATACTTAATCTCCATTCTCTCCCTTCCAACTTTCCTCTTTTCCCCTCAATGTATTCCCCTTCCAACCTTGTCCCTTACCTAGAAAAAGATGTTATAACTAAATTGTTATTCCTGTCCATATGTTCATGGGTTTAAGACCATCTACTAGAACATGGAAATTTTACCCATGGCCACATCCACCAAAAAGAATGACCTTCCCTCCCCACTTGGTAGAAAGTGGGCTTTGTATCTCTCATCTATGCTGGCTTGATCTTGTGCAGGGAACCACAGCTGTAAATATTTATGAATGAGATCAGCAAGTCTTGACTAGAATACTGCATTTGTAGTGCGCTGCTTCAGCCTCTACCTCATATGCCCTGCCTCCTCCTCACCTGTGATATTATTGATGGGGCCACAGAGAGAGAACATTGCTACATTTGTGTGTTTATCTTAGTGAGGCACCTTAGTATTATTTATAATCTACTTAATTTAAATCAATTGTACAGAATGCTAGTAAGTTCTCTATACCAGGATTTATATTCACTATTTGAGCTACACAAGAAACATCAATATGTTACAATCAATGATTTCAGAAAAAAATAACCCATTGATATGTATGTGTGTGTGTGTGTGTGTGTGTGTGTGTGTGTGTGTGTGTATTATTGAGCTCCAAGAAATAAAAAATGGAAGATGATTCAGAAACACTTGGAATAAGCAACTAAGAATGAACTTTCAGGGTAAATAATCTTTTCCTTACGGAAAGTGGATAGACAATACTTGCTGGTAGAACATGTGTAAGGACACAATGGCCATTCAAGTCCTCTCACCCAGCCTTTCCCATTTTATAGGTTCATCACTCAGCACAGTGGTTCCAGGCAATATTTCACACTTCTTTTAGAGAAGGTGAATCTCTGGCACAAAGAGAAACGAGGCTTTTACAAATATCCCAGGCCTAGCTGCTTAAGTATTACCAGCTACTAACTAGTCAGAGATGGTCTTTTTTGAGTGTCTTTCCTCTGAAAAGGCAATCCTACAATGGGTAAATTCATATGCTCCAGCAAGAGAATAAGCAAGCCAATATGGGGAAAATGCAAGTCAGAATCTCTCTCTCTCTCTCTCTCTCTCTCTCTCTCTCTCTCTCTCTCTCTCTTTCTCTCTCTCTCTCTCTCTGTCTCTCTCTCTGTCTCTGTTTCTTTCTATGTGTTTCTCTCTGTCTCTGTATCTCTGTCTCTGTCTCTGTCTCTCTCTCTCTTTGTATGTGTATGTATGTATGTATGTATGTATGTATGTATGTATGTATCTTTTTTCAGGAACAGAAACCCATCAGTAGAACGTTTTAGTTTGAGTCTTTCACTTTTTTCAGGCTCCTTCCTCATTAGAACTCCAGTGCTATCTTTCTGCCACTTCTTAAAAGGGAGTAGCTATTACCTAATATGTGTTCTCTGGAAGATGGGAGCAGTATGGATACCAACAGTACTTTTTCAGTGAATCTCAGTGCACACACCAGTTCTTTTAGTCAATTTAGATTGGCACATCCACACTGCTAAGTGATTCTTTTTTTTCCAGATTTGGAAATATTTGTCATAGATACTCACATTCAGGGTCATGATTGTTACTCTAGCTATTTGTAGGTCTTTCCCCATGCTAGATTGATTTTTTGATACCCATCTTATAACACTATACTATGATATTAAACTTTACCACTTTTTAAAAGCTCAAATACAACACTCTTTAATTATATTGCTTTAGTGTGAAATTTAGAAGGTCTATTTGTATAAGCCAGGAATTCATGGTAATTACTAGATAGTCTTTTTTCAAATTATTTTTTTTTAAAAATCCCCATTAATTATATATATATATGTATATATACATATGTTATATATAAATAAATTTGTTCAATAGATTATGACTTTGTCCCTCAATATTTTGAAGCCTACAGTTTTGAAGCTGTCCCTTTATTAGAGTGCATGTAATTGGCCACAGGCAGACGCAGAGTACTATGATATTCTCATATCTTAGAAATATATGAAAAATAAAACATGATTCTTCACTCAGCAAGTCTGTTTTCCTTATTAATCAGAACGTCTGTTGTACCAGAGTTCTAAATCACTCAATAAATTACTCTTTTATTTTTATTCAGTTCTATTTTCTACAATTTATTTCCTTTAGGAACTTGGGCAACTTTGTGATGCTTTGCACTACATAATTTAATTGTTTTGCTATCATTTCCTTATTCTCTAAGCCTATCCAAAATGATCTGGAAACATAAATCATTAAAATATTTAATGATCAATGTTACTCCATGCATTATAACTACACTATTTCAAATAGTTTGCATAGCAAGATTTATGCAACCAATATTACATATGAACCCTGTCCTAGGGCAACACACTCATGTAAGCATAAAAGTCTAAAAGTGAGCAGAACATGTGCTAAAATTCTAACATAGTTAATTCTTGTCAGATTTTCAGATATTTGAATGAAGTGGCAGTTTAACACATTGATCATCTATGAGGTAAAAACTGCATTTACTCAGAAAACATTAGATATTAGAAAATGACTTTATATATTCAATATTTTCCCATTACATTTTAAAACATGTGCAAGTACTATGAATTTTGGTTATGCAATACATCTCCATTGTTTTTTATTAAAATATTTTAACATAAAAACCTTGTTAATCAAAAACACAGCTGATTTCATTGTAAGTCTATAAAATACATTTTATTAGTATTTTATTAGTAAAAATTATAGATAAAAACCTGTTAATAAACAAGTTTCAATACCTGAAATAAGGCACTTAATGAAAAAACACAAGTTTTTTTAGGTACTGTAGCTGTAGCTCAGTGATAGAGCTGGGGAATACTAGCCAATAATGTTGTAATTACAGTACTTAACAAACAAAAAAATCAAACGAACAAAGCACATCCAAGCAAATAAGTGTACTGTAGTACTAGGTAAGAACAATCTAGAAACCACTGCTGGCATTCTACTGACATATCAATGTTCTACACTCTTATACTTTATCATAATTCTACTCTTTCTTGAAACAAATCATTGTACATTATTGATCTTAGGCTGAAAAGGAAATCAGTGATTTAACCCATATTATAGTTCGGTGATTCAGTTTTATTAAGACAAGTAGTTAAAGAGGTCTAATAAGCTTTGTGCTGCTATAAATCATAGCTTTATAAAGAATTTTGAAATTGAACACTCAACAAATACAGGTAATTATAGAGACATAATTACTTATCTTTATGTATAGTCAAATAATCTAACTAGAGTAATACACATATTTTGCTGCATATGTTTAGTGATTCAACAAAGTAAATATAGCCTGGGAAAACTTCAGCTCATATCAGGCTCATGACAAGATGGTGACTACACTTCCTTCTCATCTGAAAGTTTGGGGAAGAATCAATTCCCCACTTTATTTAGCTCATAAGATTCAATTTCCTCACAATGTATGGTTCAGCATGTTGGAATTAGATCAGGGAGAAACTATTGTCATCCTTTGTAGAATGGCAATCTTCATAAGCATATCATAAGCACTTCACAACCTCAATATTAAAAGTTTTAACAGAGCAATCTATAGATTCAATGAAATTCCAACTCAATTTTTCATAGAGCTAGAAAGAGCAATTTTCAAATTCATTTGGAATAAACAAAAACCCAGGATAGCAAAAACTATTCTCAGCAATAAAAGAACTTGGTCACCATCCCTGACATCAAGCTGTACTGCAAAGCAATAGTGATAAAAACTGTATGGTATTGGTAGAGAGACAAGCAGGTATATCAATGGAATAGAATTAAAGACCTAAAAATGAGCCCACACACCTGTAGTCACTTAATCTTTGACAAAGAAGCTAAAACCATCCAGTGGAAAAAAGACAGCATTTTCAACAAATGGTGCTGGTTCAACTGGCAGTCTGCATGTAGAAGAATGCAAATTGATCCATTCTTATCTCCTTGTACAAAGATCAAGTCCAGGTGGATCAAGGACCTCCACATAAAACCAGATACAATGAATCTAATAAAAGAGAAAGTGGGAAAGATCTTCGAACATATCTGCACAGGGGAAAATTTCCTGAACAGAACACCAATGGCTTATGCACTAAGATTAACAGTCGACAAATGGGACCTCATAAACTTGAAAAGCTTCTGTAAGGCAAAAGACACTGTTTATAAGATAAAACAGTAACCAACAGACTGGGAAAAGATCTTTAACTATCCTACATCTGATAGAAGACTAATAATCAATATATACAAAGAACTAAAGAAGTTAGACTCCAGAGAAAGAAATAGACCCTCCCAAAGCTCCCAGGGACTAAACCACCAACCAAACAGTAGGCAGGGGGTTACCCACTGCTCTAGCTCAATATGTAGCAGAGGATCTGCTCATCTGGTATCACTGGGATGGGAGACCCTTGGTGTTCTGGAGGCTTGATGACCCAATATAGGGGAACCCTAGGTCACTGAGACAGGAGTGGGTGGGCAAGTGGGGGAGCACCTTCATAGAAGCAAGGAAGGGAGGAGGGAATAGGGGGCTTGTGGAGGGGAAACTGGCAAGGGGGATAACATTTGAAATGTAAATAATTAAAATAACCAATAAAAATGGGGTAAAGGGCTAAACAAAGAATTCTCAACTGGGGAATCTTGAATGACTGAGAAGCACCTGAAGAAATGTGCAACATCCTTAGTCATCAGAGAAATACAAATGAAAACAACCCTGAGATTCTAGTTCATACCAGTCAGAATGGCTAAGATCAGACACTCAGGTGACAGCAGATGCTGGCTAGGATGTGGATAAAAAAGAAAAACTCCTCCATTGTTAGTGGCACTGCAAGCTGGTAAAACCACTCTGGAAACCAGTATGGCAGTTCTTCAGAAAATTGGACATAGTACTACCAGAGGACCCAGCTATACCACTCCTGGTCATATATCCAAAAGATGCTCCAACATATAACAAGACACATGTTTCACTATGTTCATAGCAGAAGCTGTGAAATAGCTAGAAGCTGGAAAGAACCCAGGTTTCCCTGAACAGAGGAATAGATACTGAAAATGTGTTACATTTAGACAATGGCTACACAGCTATTTAAAAAAAAAAAGACTACATGAAATTCTTAGAAAAATAGATGGAACTAGAAAATATAATCCTGAGTGAGATAACCCAGTCACAAAAGAACACACATGGTATGCACTCACTGATAAATGGTTAATTAGGCAAAAAACTTGGAATACCCACGATACTATTCACAGATTATATGAAGCTAAAGAAGAAGGAAACCAAAGTGTGGATGCTTCAGTCCTACTTAGAAGGGGAAACAAAATAATCACAGGAGGTAGAGGGTAAGTGGGACTTGTGAGGAAAAGAGGAGAGGGAGGGGAAAAGGGTGACAGGATCAAGTAAGGGAGGAGATGGGGGAGAAGTACAGAGAGTCAGGAAATTTAACATAGGTGTGTAGCAATAGAAGATAGGGATCCGGGGGGTAACCACCATAAAGTCCCAGAAGCCAGAAAAGCAAGAGGCTCCCAGGACCCAACAGAGATGACATTAGCAGAAACCTCAGGAGGTTATGGATATGCACAGCCCCCGACTGAGGGGTGGGGCCACCCACCCATCAACAGTATTTTAACCCAGAATCCTCCTGTCTAAAGGAAATACAGGAACAAAGAGTCGAGCAGAGACTGAACGAAAGGACATCCAGATACTGTCCCACCTGAGAATCCATTCCTTATATAGTCACCAAACCCAGACACTCATTCATGTCAAGGAGTGATTGCTAACAGGAGCCTGATATAGCTGTCTCCAGGGCCTGATCAATACAGAGGTGGAAACTCACAGCCAACCATTGGACTGAGCATGGAGTCTCCAATAGAGGAGTTAGAGAAAGGACTGAAGGAACTGAAGGAGTTTGTAACCCATAGGAAGAACAACAGCCAACCAGACCCCGCCCCCAACCCCCAGATCTCCCAGGGACTAATCCATCAACCAAAGAGTACATAAACATATGTGTGTGTATACATATATATATACATATATAGATATAGATATATAGATATAGATATAGATATGCAGCAGAGGATGTCCTTATCTGGCATCAATGGGAGGGGAGGCTCTTGGTCCTCTGCAGGCTTGATGTCCCAGTGTAGGGGAATGCTAAGATGGTAACGTGGGAGTGGGTGGATGGGGGAGCCCCCTTATAAAAGCAGCAGGAAGCGGATGGGATAGGGGATTTGCAGAAGGGAAACTGAGAAAGGGGATAAAACTTGAAATGTAAATAAATAAAATATCCAATAAAAATACCTAAAAAAATAAAATGAAATAAAAATAGAAAAAAGTTGGGCTGGAGAGATGGCTCCTCGGTTAAGAACACTGACTGCTTTACCGAAGGTCCTGAGTTCAAATCCCAGCAACTACATGGTGGCTCACAACCATCTGTAATGAGATCTGATGCCCTCTTCTGGTGTATCTGAAGACAGCTACAGTGTAATTAGATATAATAATAAATAAACCTTTAAAAAAATATTAAAAAGTTTTTAAAAGTTTTAATGGATAGTGCACACTGTTAATCCCAGCACTGGGGAAGCAGGGGCCAGGCAGAACTCTGAGTTCAAGGCCAGCTTGGTCTGTAGAGCAAGTTCAAGGACAGCCAAGGCTACACAGAGAAACCCTGTCTCAAACAATCAAATGAGCAAACAAACAAGTAAAGAGTTTTATTTATACGGAGAAATGTGTTTACCTTTGTAAAGGTGGCGAAAACACACAATCTGAAGTTTCAGGATGCAGAATTCTTCTGCGTGCCTCTTGAAGCACACAGTCTCCATTACTAGAGTACAAATTCATATATTGTTATGGAAGACTTATTTTACTTGCTTCCTGGCATAAAATACTGTAATAGATGCAGTAATCCTATTACTTTCGTCGTATTGCAATCTTTACAAGTAAGATAGATGTTCCCCCCATACCATTGTTGTGGGGCTTTTCAAGGCTTTATAAGTATGACAGCAATTACGAAACAAATTAATATGTACACTGCCACTCTTACCAGAGAGTACATCAATCTCCCCTGAATAGGTGAGACACATCTACCTAGTTAAAGATGAAATGCTTTCATTGACTCTTTCTCTCATCTTTAAAATTCATTTTTTGAGACAGGTTCTAGCTATGGAACATGGGCTGGCTTGCTGCAGCTCTCCCTCAACATCTCCAGGGCTGGCATCACCAAGATACACGATTATACACTGAGCCATCGAAGATGAACTTTTGACATATATTTGATTGTAATTGTAGCAGTAAAATCCTAGATGACCACTTGAAGTTTAAGAAAGATGAAAGGTTAGAGCTTCCCAGCAAGGTCAGGGCCTCTAGCCAAGGCTGTGTGAGACAAGCAATGACAGCAAAACCTCAGCATAAGGCAAGTCATGAAGAACTCTTGCTTGAATAACTTACCTGCATGCACTTAGGTAATCCTCCATGCTTTGTGGTTAGAAAGGTGAGAGTTCCCAGTGGTTTCTTTCACTCAGACTAGCATAGCTGCTTGCAGACATTCCACCCCCTCCTTATCTCCCCGTTTTGATCTTCTGTACTACCTTAACATAATGACTTTCACTACTGAGGGCTATGTCATGATCAGATCTTTTTACTTTTGGAGGAAGGAATACATTCTTTGCTAATGTGTCTATTAAAAGATAGGATTGGCTGTGGAAATTGGATGGGACTGCCTTAATCTGTCACAGAAGTAAGACTCATAAGCACTCTTTCCATTAATATCAGAAAAGGTGCAGCCCTTCCTTCTCCTGCGTTTGCAGAATCCCTTGGGTACACGGTAAAGGTTTCATTCAAGCACCTTTAACTGTGCTACTTTTAGTTTGTTCCTGGGGGAAGGGTGGTGTGGCCTTCTAGGACTCAATGACAACTGACACAAGTGGGTTTCATCTAATTGTCTAACTGGATGCCATTATGTTAAAGTCTTCGTGAAATCATTGCACAGATTTAGTCCTTTAAGAAATATATTGCGAAGGGCCCAAGTATGATACCTCAAAACCACTTGGGAGGGGGAAGAAAACAATCACAGAGGCCAGAGAGAGGGAGGGAGGGAGAGAGGACAGGAAGGGGAATAAGGGAACATGATCAGGTATTGGGGGTAGGAATAGGAGTGAAGCCCTGAGGGCCTACAGAAAGAATGGAAACAGGCAACCTCAGAATGAAGGAGGTTTATGTGGGGGACCCTCTACTAGAGAACAGAGATCTTGGAGGTGAGAGACTCCCAGGACTCAAAGGGAGGGACCTTAGATGAAATGCCCTAAAGTGGGGAAAGGGAACTTGTAGATTCCATCTCTAGTAGAAAGACAGGGCATCAAGTGGAAGGATGATGTTACCATCCCACAGACAACATCTCTGACCAAGAATTGCTCCTGTCTAAAAGAACTGCAAGAACAAAACTGGAGAAGAGCATGAAGGAAAGGAGGTTCAGCGACCTGCCCAACTTGAGATCCAGTTCAAGGGGAGGCTCCAAGGCCTTACACTATTACTGATGCTATGGTGTGCTTACAGACAGTAGCCTAGCTTCTGAGAGACCCAACAAGCAGCTCAAAGAGTCAGATGCAGATACTCACAGCCAATCAATGGACAGATGCTGGGGACCCCTGTGGTTGAATTAGGGAAAGGCTGGAAAAAGTTGAGGAGGAGGGTGACCCTATAGGAAAATCAGAAGTCTCAACTAACCTGGAACCCCCAAGATCTCTCAGACACTGAGCCACCAACCAAGCAACATACACCAGCTGATATGAGGCCCCCAATACAAATACAGGGGAGGTTTGGTGCAGTGAGAGTTGGTGGGGAGGCTGGGGACATCCTCTTTGAGATGGGAGGAGGAATGGGATGAAGAGTAGTAAGAGTGAGGACTAGGAGGGGGATAGCAACTGGACTGTAGAGAAAGATTAAATTATATATGAATATATAATATTTGTATTATATATTTGTATATATATTTTAAAAAGAAATATACTTCATCAGATATCTGACCTGCTGCCATTTAAGTTTTCTAAAGTTGCCCTTACCATTCATGTTACCATTCAGATTTCTTCATTCTTTACACTTATCTTTCCTCCATTTCAATACATTTTTTTTTTTATTCAGTGCTATTATACAAATAGAAACAGATAGTGTATGGTCTCCTCTGACTCTTTTCCATGGAATTTGATTCTCTGAGGAAGCCTTCATGCTGTTTTGCATATCAGGTATTTCTTTGTGCTGTTGAACAGTGTGCCACTCTACAGCTTTACCATGATTTTAAATCCTGTAGACTGAGGAGTGCCAGGGATGCTGACAGTTCTAGCTCGCTACGAAAGCATCTTCGCCAAACTTTAGTTTGTCGAATTTGTGTAGCCACCTCTTAATTTCTATGTAACAAATATATCAGAGTATAGCTGTTGAGGTGTATTGAAGTTCAACTTTTAATTTTTGTTTAAAAACTATCTAGTATTTTACAGAGGAGCTGTGAAATGTCATAATCATATCTGCAGCATGTGAGACTAGTTTGAATTTGTGCTTATATGTATGCAGTGTGGTATTACCTACAATTTTTTTGTCATTTCACAAGGTGAGTCATACTAATTCATTTTGGCTTTAATTTGTTTTGCACCAAGGACTAGAGAGATCAAACAGAATTCAAGTGCTGATTTCTACTTGAATGTCTTCTGATTAAATACCTGTTTCTGCCTTTTGGTCCATTTTTCTAGTTGGATTATTTATTTAAAAACTGTTTATTTGGTGAGGATATATAATATTTCTGGACCTGGACTCCTCTTAAACAAGCCATGAATTATGATTTCTTCTACTTTGTGACTTGTGTTTTCTCTATTTTGGGTCTTACAGAGAACAAAATTATTTCATTTTATGAAGTTGTCCAAGTTCATTTTGAATGCTGTTTTTTTTTTTAAAAATATAGAATAGAGGTTATTTAGGGCATGGGGAGGGAAGTAAGAGGGTAGTGGAGGTAGAGAAAGGCAGAGAGAAGGAGAGAGTAGAGAAGTCGGAGCTGGCCATGAGCATGTGGAGAGAGGTGGGAAGGGAATGGGGAGAGAAAGGGAGGACCAGGGTAAGAGGCAAGGCGGAAAAGCATGAGGAAGTGCTTGAATGCTGTTTTCTGTATGATGATTAAGAGGCAGAACTTTGAAGATTAGCTTGCCATGTTGTTTAAATATTTTTGTATTTTAACTTGTTCATTTTGACTTAATTTTATAGGAAATATGAGGCTTTTGACAAGGTCTTTAATTGTTTTAGTTTAATCCATCTATATTTTCTTCACTGAAGTACTTTCCATTGACATATTTTATCATTCTAGGTTATTTGTTCTTTGCCATTGCTCTGTTTATGTCTTCTGCCATGGCACACATTTTTGGCTAAAATATCTTTATAGTAAGTCGAAATTGTTTTAGCTATTCTTCTGCTTAGGTTTTTAATACATATTATAAAACAATCCTACATATTTTATTCTTACTGATTAGGTTTGCATATCAGATATCTATATTACTATTCATAACAGTAACAAAATTATAGTTATAAAGTGGTAACAAAATCATTGAATGCTTGGTGATCAGCACAACTTGAGGAACTCTGTTAAAGGGTAACAACATTAGGAAGGTTGAGAACTATTCGATTAGGATTTATCTAAATCCATAATGAAGTCATCTCATATTTGTGAAACTAACATTTAAGTAAGTTAATATTTTGAGGCTTAAAGTGTCCTTGCATTTTTAAGTCATTATTCAATCCATTTTTTTCCCTACCACATATTTAGAAGACTCAGAGTCTTCAATAGTGGAAATTCAATAGTGTTAGCAAAGCCTAAAAGAAGGCTTATTCTTTTTTTATCCAAAGGGTCAGGGAGAGAATATCCCAGCACAGCCAAAAGCTTAGTAAATAAATTTTCCACTCTTAACCCTTTGACACCACTGAGACCAGGGAAGGCTCCGGAAGAACATAAAGCCCAAACTTGTGAAGTTTTAAAGAGCATTTCAACATCCATGCTGAAGTGCCAAAAGTCCTACTGTCCTTAAGCAGTAATTAGCTCTTCATTCTGTTGCCAATAGAAAGCAGCGAGGAACCTGAAGCACATCCCTAGTTGATGGGGAAGTAATAAAGGGCTTGCCTCTTTTCCTGGAGTGACATCAGAGGTGCAGCAGAGAAGTCATGACTTTCACACTTGTGCAGCAGTAATGGAGTCACCCATGTGAGTACCAACAGAGACTTGAAGGTGGAAGTAGAATCTTACTACTATATTCACAACCTGTGTACTCTGCTTTTCTCTGATTGATCATTCAGAGTTTTTTTCATGATTGTTTCAAAACCTGCAGGACTTTTTACTTAAGTGAAGTACCATGGATGGGGAACATATATGATTGCTTCATCTTATTATAGTAACTAGAATTACTCTCAAGTTTATTTTTAATGGCTTAGAGAATTTTTTTAACTTCCTTCTCAAAAACATCAAGAAAAATTTAAAGTGAAACAAATAAATAATGAGGCAAACAAACACAAATATTAAAAGAAAAAAATATATCTAATGAAACCATAGCACTCTGTTCCCATCTTTAATACAGGTAGTAAAATGGATCATGATTCCTATCTGGGGTCATAATCTTTTTGCAACAGTCAATCAAGTTCTTATTCTCAGACTTTAGAAAATGTGATACTACACACTTGTGGCTTTGTTTATTTTTTCTCTCAAACAGCTCAGCCATTAATGCTAATGACTAGGCAAAACTTTCTCTCTAGATTACTTCAATTTTGGCAGAGGAATTGAAAGGTCCTAACACACTACAGTTTATTCTTTAACATAGAGAGTCACGTGAGGCCTTAAGTTTCAATTTCCCAAATAAGCATCCAAGGCTCTATCAGTGAACCACAGACAATGGGCCTTTTTTATTTTTCATTTTTATTCCATAATCCTTTCTTACAATCCAGGCTTCATCCCCCTCCAGGTCTTCCCACTCCAGGCCACTCACCTTCCTATACCTTCCCCCTTCAATAGGATGTCTCCTCATGTCTCCAACAGGATGTCTCCACCCATCCACCCCAAACCCACTAGGCCTCCCCACTCCCTGGTGCCTCAAGTCTCTCCAGGGTTAGGTGTATCTTCTCTCACTGAGGCCAGATCAGACAGTCCTCTGTTGTATATGTGTCTGGGAACTCATATCAGCTGGTGTATGCTGCCTGGTTGATGGCTCAGTGTCTGAGAAATCCTAGGTGTCCAGATCCATTGAGTCTGCTGGTCTTCTCTTGAGGCCCTCTCCTATCTACAAGCACACCACAGTATCAGTAATAGTGTCATGGCCCTGGGCCTCCCGTAGATCTGGATCCCAATTTGGGCTTGTCACTGGATATCCTTTCTCTCATGCTCTTTTTCATTTTTGTCCTTGCAATTCTGTGGGATGGCAACCCCATCTCTCTACTTGATATCTTGTCCTCTACTGGAGGTGGACCCTACAAATTACCCCTCCCCACTATAGATCACTTTATCCAAGGTCACTCCCTTTGAGTCCTGACAGTCTCTAACCTCCCAGGTAGCCAGTACACT
Source organism: Mastomys coucha (assembly GCF_008632895.1). NCBI lineage: Eukaryota > Metazoa > Chordata > Mammalia > Rodentia > Muridae > Mastomys > Mastomys coucha. The sequence continues at coordinate 61,924,019 of NW_022196898.1, read as the reverse complement.
CTAGAAGCCCCCACCCACCTCCTACCTCCCAAGGTCACCTGTTTCCTTTCTTTCAGCTTGCCCTCAGGGCTTCAGTCCTGTGCTCCTTCAATACTTGATCATGTTCTCCCCTTCCCCTCTCTATCCCCTATCCCACCCAGGTCACTTCCTCCCTCTGCCCCATGTGACTGATTTCTTCTCTCTCCCAAGTGAGGCATCCTCACTTGGGTTCTTCAGCTTGTTAACCTTCTTGAGGCCTGTGGGTGTGTCCTGGGTATTCTATACTTTTTGGTTAATATCCACTTATTAGTGAGTATGTGCCATGTGTCCTTTTGGTCTGATTTACCTCACTCAGGATGGTATTTTCTAGTTCCATCCATCTGCCTGCAAAACTCATGATGTCTTCTTTCTTAAAAGCTGAGTAGTATGTATTCAAGTGTGTAAATGAACCACATTTTCTTCATTCATTCTTCTGTCATGGGACATCTGGGCTGTTTCCAGCTTCTCACTATCACAAATAAGGCCACTATAAACATAGTGGAGCACTTGGCCGTGTGGCATGATAGGCCGTCCTTTGGGTATATATCTAATAGATATAGCTGGATCTTCAGGAAGACCTATTTCCAATTTTCTGAGGAACCTTCAGGTTGATTTCCAGAGTGGTTATACCAGTTTGTAATCCCACCAGCAATGGACACAGGAATGTTCCTCATTCTCCACATCCTCTCTAGCAAGTGCTGTCTCCTGAGTTTTTTTTATCTTAGCTGTTCTTATTGGTGTAAGGTATAATCTGAGAGTCCTTTTAATTTTCATTCCGCTGATCCCTAAAGACTTTGAATATTTCTTTAAGTGCTTCTTGGCCATTGGAGAATCCTCTGTGGTTTAGTTCTATACCCAACTTTTTAATTGGGTTGGTTTTTGTTTGTTTGTTTGTTTGTTTGTTCTTGGAGGCTAGCTTCTTGAATGCTTTATAAATTTTGAATATTAGCCTTCCATTGGATGTGGGGCAAATGATGATTTTTTCCCAATCTTAGGTTACCAGTTTGTCCTATTGACTATGTCCTTTGCCTTACAGAAGCTTTAAGCCCAGGGCCAGATAGCTTTAGTGCAGAATTCTACCAGACCTTCAAAGAAGAGCTAATACCAACACTCCTTATACTATTCCATAAAATAGAAACAGAAGAAATACTCCCTAATTCATTCTATGAAGCCACAATTACTTTGCTACCTAAAGCACACAAGGATCTAACAAAAAAGAGAACTTCAGACCAATTTCACCTATGAATATCAAAGCAAAAATACTCAATAAAATTCTCACAAATCAAATCCAAGAACACATCAAAACTTTCATCCACCATGATCAATTAGGCTTCATCCCAGGGATGCAAGGTTGGTTCAGTACATGAAAATCCTTTAACAAAATACACTATATAAATCAATTCAAAGAAAAAAATAAAAGATTATTTCATTAGATGCTGAAAAAGCATTTGACAAAATACAACACACCTTAATGTTAAAAGTTGTGGAGAGATCAGGAATTCAAGGCCCATACCTAACATAATAAAAGCAGTATACAGCAAACCAATAGCCAATATCAAATTAAATGGAGAGATACTTGAAGCAATCCCACTACAGTCAGGGTCAAGATAAGGATACCCTCTCTCGAGCTATCTATTCAATATAGTACTTGAAATTCTAGCTAGAACAATAAGACAATAAAAAGAGATCAAGGGGATACAAAATGGTAAAGAAGTCAAGGTATCACTATTTGCAAATGATATGATAGTATACAGATGATATACCCAAAAATTCTACCAGAGAACTTCTACAGCTGATAAACAACTTCATCAAAGTGGCTGGATAATAAAATTAACTCAAATAAATCAGTAGCCTTCCTTTATATAAATGATAATGAGCTGAGAAAGCAATTAGAGAAACAGCACCTTTTACAATAGTCACAAATAATATAAAATATCTTGGGTTAACTCTAAAGAAATAAGTGAAAGATCTGTATGACAAGAACTTCAAGCATCTCAAGAAAAAAATTAAAGAAAATCTCAGTAAATGGAGAGATCTTCCATGCTCATGGATTGGTAGAATTAACATAGTAAAAATAGTCATCCTACCAAAAGCAATCTACAAATTCAAAGCAATCCCCATCAAAATAGCATCACAATTCTCCAAAGTTCTCAGAGAATCCACAATTCTCAGAAACACACAAAAAAAAAAACCAGAATAGTGAAAATGATACTTAACAATTAAAGAATGGCTGCAGGAATCACCATCTCTGACCTCAAGCTTTACTCCAGGGTAATAGTGATAAAAAACTGCATGGTATTGGTACCGAGACAGACATGTTGATCCATGGAATAGAATTGAAGACTCAGAAATAAAACCACACACTGACACTTGATCTTTGACAAAGAAGCCAAAAATATACAATGGAAAAAGGAAAGCATCGTCTTCAATAAATGGTGCTGGTCTAACTGGCAGTCTGTGTGTAGAAAAATGAAAATAAATGCGTTTGTCACCTTGCACAAAGCTCAAGTCCAAATAGATCCAGGACCTCAACATAAAACCTGAAACACTGCATCTAATAGAAGAGAAAGTAGGAAAGAGCCTCAAACTCATTGGCACAGCTGAAATTTCCTAAACAGAACTCCCATGGCTCAGGCTCTAAGATCTAGAATTGATAAATGGAACGTCATGAAACTGAAAAGCTTCTGTAAGGCAATGGGTCTTTAGTTAATAGCAGCCCTGGCATTTGGCAGAGAGGGAGGAAGAGCTGAGTCAGTCCCTAGGACAACTGGCTCAGAGAGATGATAAACCCTGTTTTGGGACACTTCCTAAAATATCTTTCATGCCTGAGCAAATATGGTAAATTTAAAAGAGCAACCAATCAGAAATTGTAGTAATGAAACTGTTACACACTGAGCCAATCATGTTAGAAATTACCTAACCCTTGTAGAAAATTTCTCAAAGCCTGAATAAAAAGGGGCCTACTGGCTCCTTTCCTGGTCACCATTTTAATGAATGGTTAAACCCAACATACTGTTTTTTTTTTTTTCTGTAGAATAAACACTATTTGACTTTGCATATTATTTGAGTCTGGAATCTTCCTTCAGAAATTCTCAGGCCCTAACAAAACCCAAGAGGTGAAGGGTTCACCTTTACTTTAGGTAAGAATTTCAGATTCATCAGGTTTACTTGAAAATGTAAATGTTGCTTTTAACGGCATGGACTTTTCCACAGCCTGGAAGAGGAGGTCATTCATGAGTAGTAGTACAATGGTTTAGGGTGCAACTGAGGCAAGTTAGTTATATTTTCTCCTTTGTGATGCTATTCACAGTATCAGAAACACTTCCCTTCCTGCATCCTTTCTCTGACAGTTAAAGAGAAACTAACTGGCTCAGGTCAGCACACTTCAAGCGGTTGACCAGTTCCTTCTTCACTTGTTTCATTGATTCTTTCACATCTCACAGAGCAGAACACAAGTGGAAGACTTTCAATTGATAGGTTCTTCCTGGGTTTTTGGCTGTGTCCGCTATTCTGATAATAAAGGATAAGCCTTCTCATCGTAGAATCCATTTCATAGCCTTATTTTTCTCTTATTTGTGATGTAACACACTTTCCCAAGAAACTTGCCAATCATCTAATTTCTATTATGTTTATTAATATATTGCTAATAAACTTGATTTTTTGGACAAGTTCATTTTTTGATCAATAGTCTGTACTCTTAATCAATTCTTGATCCTTTACCTCTCAATATATTAGTTCTCTACTCAGGAATAAAATGCCTTAGAGTAGCTAACTGAGCAATGTAAGCCAACTTCACAGAAAGCAGTAGGGGAAGTGTGAAGACAGCCAATTAGAGAACGTATGGCCCTGTCCAAAAATATTCTGGGTACTCATTTCCATTGCATCAGGCCCTCCAAATTTCCAAGAGAGGCCTGGATTTGGGGTATTAAATGGTTCACTACTAATTAAAAAATAAAGCAAAGTGTATGAGAGCCAGTATTATTCAGAACGACTAACAGTTCTGAAGGACAAACCTGTCTCTTTGGTGCCTAATTTAGGATTTCTCTTCAATAATTTCTCCGGGAACGTTAGGATGTTATTTTCTAAATACTACTCCTGTGGCTTATAATAATATTCCTTAGGTGGCATGGGCAATAAGAGCAGTTTAAGGACTACCCATGGAGGAATCATGTCTCATGTCTTTTTTCAGCTCCATCTGGCAAAGAGTTCCCCTCTGATTTAAAGAATCGAATCGTTGTCTAGCTGACTGCTGGCAATTGAGCTGGGCTCCCCCAATGGACACAACATAGGTATCAGCCCAAATCACTCTGTCCTGGGGACAGGTCTGTCTACACTATAAAGTTTATGATGCCACAAGCTGTAGATAGCTGTGCAGCTGCCTCTGCAGTAGCAGCCAAGTGCATCTGTCACGCAGGCTCTGCAGACATCAATACAATTGTTATCTTAGGTGCTGGGATTTTATTTTCCACCATACTTTATTTACTTCATTGAGCAGTATTGAATTTTCTTCTGCCCGAGTTGGGCAGTGAGACTAAATCATCAGCAGGTGTTTGAAATTGTGCTCTAGATGATTGCTTGCTTCTATTTCTGGTGGTTTTTTTTTTCTCTGAAGTACCGTTTTTGGATTTTCAATTTCAGTGGTGAGACCTGTGTTTTTCTCCACTGTGGAAGTTTAAGCAAGTTTCTGAGGCATGGCTTCCTATTTATTCCTTGTTTCCCATGTGTCAGAAAAAGACCATCCAGAGCCTTTAGAAACTACAAGCTATATCAAAGGCTGTTTCAACACCATCTCAGAGAATATTCTAGACTTATGAAGGAAAGAAATGGAGGACATTTCTGGGTCGTATAAAAAAGAATTGAACAAGTTTTCATCACAAGTTTTGTCTTAATGAGATTTTTTTTCTACTAAATTCAAATGAAATCTTTCTTTAAATATATTACATTTCCTCCTTCATTGTCATTGAAATCAAACATTTCCACATTTTTAGTCCTTTACCACTCTTACTTTCTTGGGTCAACATTTAAGAGTACAGATATTGCCCAATTCAAGATGTATTATTCTTGTTAACGTTGTTATTAGCTGTTATTCTTATTGATGCTTCTGATGCTTAATGTTGATTATCAACTTGAAAGAATTTAGAATCACCCAAGTGGCAAGCCTTATGTCACATTTGGGGGATTATCTAGATTAGACTAATCAATGGACGTCCTTGAGACATGTATCTCAGCTGCATAAATTGAAGTTCAAAGTCACACTGTGAAGGTGGGTGGCATCTTCACCTCAGTTTTCATGTAAGGAGAAGCATAGGAAAGCTTCTATTTGTGGGGGAGTGTTCACTTACTTCATTGTTACCTCTGCTGCAGCAGGACTTTGCTGACATCAGCACCCAACTTATTCAAAGTTCCAACACAGACGGAAGAATGGTGTTTCTCCAGGAATCTTCTAGGCCTGTAGCAACTGTTTGGACTGAAGGTGCAGCCAGTCTCAGCTTCTGGTATTTGTATCAGCAGTTGTTGGACAGCCCAAAGAATATTCTGTAAGTCAATGTAATAAACTACATTTTTTAATACTATTTTATTTTACTTGTTCTGTTTTTCTAATAGCATTTAATGGCCATGGGTTTTGTTAACTATATGATGTACATGTATTTGGTGGGTCAGTTTGGGTTATCATTTAGGTAAAATCTAAATAGAAGGTGAAAAACGTTAATTTGAATATAAACTACAGAAAATGCTAAGAGGGTTAATAGAACAATAATAAATATGATTGTGAGAGCTGGTGGGATTAGACATTGCTATTAATGTGGAACCCAGAAAGGATATATTAATGAACCTTAGCTAGTACATTTTTGTTAGTGTCTATATTACCTTTAAATTCTGAAATATGGCCAGGTGGTGGTGGGAAACCCCTTTAATCCCAGCACTTGGGAGGTAGAGGCAGGCAGATTTCTGAGTTCAAGGCCAGCCTGGTCTGCAGAGTGAGTTCCAGGACAGCCAAGGCTATACAGAGAAACCCTGTCTCGGAAAAAAAAAATCTGAAATGTAAGAACTCATTTCTGCCTCAACTGCTATTATATTCCCAAGAGAAGAAACAAATGCATGTGTGTCTTAGCTCAATCTATTGCTCTTTTATATGCTCATTCACATCTTAATTCATACCATTCATATTTAAAATCTGTCTGCCAAATAAGATCTGATAGTTGCACAGATGAAAACAATCCATTGTCCTCTGAAAGTATGCTGTTTGTTGACAAACTTTTGGTCTTCCCTCCTGCAGGTGTTTCTTCTTTTCATATCTGAGAGTATGTGGTGAGGAAAACTTGTCTCATGATCTACATTTTACTTTTGAATGACTAGACCTATAAGCAAAGCTTCTCGTTTTCTATACTGGAAATATAAGATCCATACATTTCAGTTTTGTGCTACTTACTCTTTAGATATTCCCCTGTGAGGAGCATGTCATCATTGGGGAACATTAATGAGTTTTTCACCTGCCTGTAATAATATAAACAATAATAAACATTTTCCTAATACTTCATATTACGATTGTTGTTGAAGTTTGGTCTTTTGCTATGTATTGTAATGCTAAATACTGGCCACCAAGGCCTGGTTGGCCCCAGGGATGAGAGAATCTGCCTGTAGACAAAGTAATGTTGTGTGACCTTGATCCTTAGTTTAAAACCAGTGGTTGAATGAAGATGCAGACAGCCTGTAGCTGCATAAAAGAGAGAGAGAGAGAAAGAGAGAGAGAGAGAGAGAGAGAGAGAGAGAGAGAGAGAGAGGGTTTTAGGCTCCCCGACGGGTCTGAGGCAGAGACCAAGATAAAGAGAGGGAAGAGGGTAAAGAGAGAGGAAGACACCATGGGGTAGGTGAGTCTTAGAAACATGGCCATGAGGGCTGGCCAGTTGGAGTTAAGAGCTGCTGAGATGAAATATGGCAAGTTAGAACTCAGGGTTACTGGACAGAGATGTAAACATAGCACAGAGCGCAGATACCTGTCCAGCTCTAGTGCTTCTAAGGATTATTATAAACATAAAATTTATGTGTCTTTTATCTGGGAACTGAACGACCAAAACTAGAAACCCCAGATTAAGGTTAAATATTTACTACAATAGTGTGTAGGGCTATACAAAAAAATAAACTACAAACTAAGAGGCTGTGAAAACAGAAGTTGAATGCCTTATTCTTCTAAAGGTTTGCAACTAAGAGGTGCTGTTTTTTGGGAGCAGTGAGGGGGGGAGGTAAATCCCTGAAATTGTTTGCCTCCTTTTTTTCCTATTTGTCTCTAGTTCAGAGTTCTTTCTTTGAAGATTTAATAAAAATGGACCATATTCCATTATTTTAATAAACTTGATTATGTCTGTAAAACTCCTATCTTGAAGAACAGTAAGATGTTGGAATTTAACCTATAATCAGAGTTAATTTTTGATTATGAATGCTTTGCATGTTTACTCTGGTCATGTAGGAAAAACTACCATGTAATGCAGAACATTTAAAAGAGCTATGTAAGCAAGGGAGGATATGAAGAAATTAAGTTCATACATGGGTTCAAAAATGAAAACAAGCATGTACATTTGAGAGATCAGAAAGTATTGCAGACTGTAATAGTAGCAAAAGGTTTTAAGAAGCAAATCTGGACATTAGTGCCAAGGAAATGTAAATAAGCATGGAAAACAAGATGTTTAATGTCTGGAGAACTCTTGAGATCACAGAGAAACTATAAATAAAAGCACAAGGCATGTTTTATGTGGAGCGAAGGGGTGGGAACGATCAGGCATGTGTTGTCAGGCTAAGTAGCGTGTTCTCTTAGCCAATGGGTTTCTCCACAGGTACCCTTTGCTCTGTTAAGAGAGTTATGCTACCTCTTGCATGGTTCAAATGAGAACCTTCTTGAAGTCATCTTAAAATCCTGAAGTCATTTTTAAATTATTTTTGTCAAAATATATATCTAGTTTTCTGACACTTGCTTTCCAGAATATGCCAAGTTCACAGAACTCAGTCAGAAGGAACATAGTTTCACATAGAAAATGATAAAAGTACCCAAAATATCTCCAAGATAATTTCTCTTTTAACATAGTGGTTATAAAGCATTAATACATGTTATAAGTATATTGACATTAATAGTAAGAACTATATGTTTGTTAAGAATAGAAGAAGGAAGTTCATGGATCATTTATAAAAGCCCCTCATTGCTAATCAGATAGTTTAGTATTCTCTAGATCAATGTGAAAATCAGTTCCCCAAACTTGAGACAATCATGTGGGCTCCTCTCAGAAAAAAACATTCGACTTTATGTAGAAATGAGTGAGAACAGAGAAATGGATGAAGTATAAATGCTGTCTAATTTCTCTCTCCTTTAGTTGACTGGCTCTTGTGATTCTCCAAACACACACATCTGACCGCATGGTTCCTTTTGATGAACAGATGTGCTACTTAAGGACAACTCAGAGACTGCAGAACCACTCATGTGTCTGATAACAATGAGTGTGATTCAGAAAGATTTGCATCACTGAAGATTTTGCTGAGAAGCTTTTGAGCTGCCAAAGATTTGCAAGGCTGGCACTGAGCTTGCTTCCAGATGCTAAGCTTGAATGAAGTTACCTATCAGCTTGAAGATCTGTTCAGAACTTTTTATGTTTGATGATTCATTTCTTCCTTTGTCTTAGAGATGAAGGTTTTATATAAAAAGAACTGATCTGAAGACATGACTTGGATATTCTTGTGGCATATGCTCAAAGACATGTCATAATTGAGACACTATACTACAATTTAGCGCAAAACATAGCATTTATCTTCAGTATATGCAAATCACCTATGAAACATGATGTTTTATAGAATTTTAGGTTTTTTAACCCTTAGAAATGTGTCAGAAATCTCATTATTACAACTTATAAAATTGATTTCAACAACTTTATCAAACTACAGACAAACATATTTTAAAAAATGTAAGGTCAACAGTAAAACTGTGATTTTTTTTTAATTTTTACTTCTCTCTTTCTGTGTGTCTGTCTCTGTCTCTCTCTGTCTCTGTCTCTCTCTCTCTCTTGTGTGTGTGTGTGTGTGTTTCTGTGTGTGTGTGTGCTTGCAGATACCCATGTAGGCCAGAAGAGGGTGTAGAATTCCAGGAATTGGTGTTACAGCTTACTGTGAGCTTTCTTGGATTCTAGGAACCAAACTCAGGTTCTGTATGAGCAGAACTCTCCCTTAACTGCTGAGTCATCTTATTTATTTTTAAATTTATATTGGATATGCCTTTGAGCAAAGTGTGCTTTTAGGTAAAAATCTTCATATACATATGAAGATATAGGTTAATTCTTATTTAAGAATTTATTATTTATGTTCTTATTTAACAACTTAAGTATATTTTGTTGTTTTCTTGAAACCGATGAGGTACCTAAGCTTGTCTTATTAAGGGTTCAGTTATACACTTTTGAAAATGCTGGGTTGGTAGTTTCTACAAATAAAATTTCCCACTGTACCTCTTTGTTCCACAAAGCTTAATGTTAAACCCACATAAGTTTGATCAAAAAATTCTCTGTCATTTCAGACACATCTTCTTTTGTGCTCCAGACTATTCCCTTCCAAGAAGCCATGCAAATATTTCATGTAGGGCAGAGGCCTTACACACTGGTTGATTTAAAGACTAGTCTCTGCTCAAAATGTGTGATGGGATGACAGTGGACGGAAGTATTAGAATTTAGATTTTATCAATTATTTTACAAAATGTAAATCTTTCTATATGGGCATAAAAATGTCTACCTCTTTAGTTAATAGTAGGTATGCAAAGGTAGGAAGGATGTGTACTTTTGTCTGTCTTCCTGTCAATACTTTTCCAAGGTGCTGTTGAAAGGATACTATAAAATAAGTCCTAGGTATAATGAAAAAACATTGCAGATATTACAGAAATTTGAAGTTCTTGAATAAGAAGACTAACCATGTTTCTGTAACTCTTTTCTGCTACTCTCATTTTTGTTTTTCCCTGATCAACTTTCTTCATAAATTATGGACTACTACTAGATTTAGAGAGAAAATACCTGAGGATTCTATAGAGATTGATAGGTAGTAATTACTGAAATGGTAGTGTTATATGCAGGACATTTTCTGTCATTTATTTCATGATAAATCACCCTGCAATCTTCATGACTCTCTGGGCTGTATTTGCATCAAGCTATGGCTAATCTTACAGCAAGTGCCAGAAGATAGGATGAGCAAAGTAGAACTGGAGAGAACTCTGAACCAATTAAACTCATTCTTTTGTAAAGCAAGAAATGGCATAAGAAAAAGAGACACCAGGAGCTTTGTCTGATGACTTTGGACTTGTGGCATAGTAACATGACTTGTCACACAGTTTGGTATTGTTTGTAAATTGTTTCTAATATACCAGGTGAGACCCTGCTAATCTCGGTCTGTGTAATGACATGGTTGATGTAAGCATTTATTTCTCTACAACCAGATATTTATGGAAATTGTGAACTATGTGTGTATGTGTGTGTATCTGCTGTGTGTTAGTTCTAGGCTTCATGTCACAAATTGATTCTGTGTTGATGATAGTTATAATGTAACAGAAGGAAATATAAAGCTTCTGCTTCTTAGGTTACATGAATTAGATTATTATCCAATATTTTGTAATTATTCTGCATGCAGCAGAATATGAAATGAAATTAATAAAATACAAGTTCCAGGACTATTCTCATGTATAGTTTCATTTAAGAACATACATGATTCTGAAAAAAAATGTTCATCATTTTAACTCTATGATGGGTTAGAAAAATACCTTTTCATTCTTGTATGCTTTCGCCATTTTTCTTTGAATTTGTTTAGAGGTAGCCTCTGGGAAGATTTTCAATTAGGGGTTATTCATCTGGCATTTATATAATAACTCACAGGGTAGTTCTTAATTATTAGACATTCAGTAAATTATAAGCATATTGTGCTTTTATCCTAATATAGAAATGGTTACTAAATAATCTTTCTACCAACAATGTCATGATGACTAGAAAATATGGTGACAGAGTTTTCACATAGTAGATCCATGACTGCATGAACTGAGCATGAATAATATCCACAGCTATGGAGAAATGCATAGCAGAAACTCCTTTGTGAAAAGTTCTAGTAAATCTAATGTACACATATGTATACACTTTAATAGAGCTTACCAAATATTAAAAAACAATTCTAATAGATTCTAATGTCAAAAACATGATGTAAAATGAGAGCATTTCTATGCTGTTAATTATTTAACACTTTTTTCATGTATATAATGAATAAATGTAGTCTTCAATAAATTACATGGAGGTTTCCTATGAAGAAACTCTTAAAGAGACTGTGATGTATGTGTGTGTGTGTGTGTGTGTGTGTTATAGTGCAGATGACCAAGGAAGTCACTGATGTATATCTAAGAGTTAATTAAGAGTCATCTTCCCATATTTTCTGACATTTTGTGATGGTTTCCATTAAAACAATTATGATAAAATGTTTATTCACTCAAAATAATCCCTTTCTCCTTATTTAATTTACTTTGGGGTTATAATTTACTTTTTAAAAAGAATTATAGCAAAAATTCCTTTTACTAGAATGTGATCCATTCTTTGTGTAGGATCTAATAAGCATCTGTACTTTTAATTCCAATAACTTTCAGTTGTCCCAGTGTCATCTAATAAATGTATGACACTTTTACCTGTAAAAGTATTTACCTCTAAATACCATTCTGTAATACTAAATATAAATTATCATTTTCTTGGAAATATTGTATGCCATTATTTACTACATTACATATTTGAGAGCTTATCTTTGAAGACTAACATGCAAGGGTTACAGAATTCTCATCTGGATGGTCAAGTATGACAATCAAAAGTCTTTTTGAAGATGAGAGTGAACTATAACCTGTTTAAGAAAGAAAATGACCAATCCAGGTAGACAAGACTTGATTTATTGATAAGATTCATATCTCCTCCTTCCTCCAAAGGACATTTACAAACTTGGTTTCAGAAATAAAGAAATTCCAAATTACAAATGTTCACTTTGAAATGTCAAGATTACAGATTATGTTCTTTGAGATAAATTATCAGCTGATAAGTCTTCCAGTGGAATCTGGTATCAATTAACTTAACACTTCATATAAGAAATTATAATAAAACATTTATTTTCAAGTCTTACATATATTACTTAAAATAGATACAAAATTCAGTTGGTGATTTTTAAAATTTTATTGCTAGTCCAAGGTATGTAAAAGAAAATGCCTAAGTGGAAAAAAGAGAAGGGTTGATTGTCTTGAGCAAGTATTACTTTTGAAACAGCCCACCCTATGTATTTAGCTACTAGGTTGGTCAAATGTGGAAAATAATTATTTCAAAACAGAGGAATTGTATTTGCTGGGCAAGTAAAGTAATATTTGGGACTATTATTACTATATCACTTAAAAAGCTCATTGTTTTAACCTAACATTGCACAAATTCATAAATAATTGTTTATTTTCCATCTTTAAAATTAGTTGGCATTGCTGAAGCACATGGAAGACAAGGAAGAAGATTAAGTAGAGAAATAATTGTACATAAAGTTTTCTGGGTGGATGTTAAAACAGTTTCTCATACATACTTTCCTGTCCAAAAATATAACTTTTCTTGTTCTCCATATATACAAGTATTTGGTGAAATCTGGGTTCTGAGAAAATTTGAGGTACAGCACTGAATTAATTTTTAAAATGCATGATATTTCTGGCTGAAACTCAGCAAGTTACTGTTAGTAGAGAAGGGATGGTTGGCGTGTGCTCCAGAAAGTCTAGGTTTGACCACTGTGAAATTTGTCAGTGACATCAAATAACTGAAGTCTTCAACATCAATATATACAAAGGCATTTTATTATTAATCAAGGGAAGGCAATTAGAGTCAGCAGAAATACAACTTGAGTTTTGTATCACGGTATTTATTGCCATCACAGCCCACAACTGTCATGGAATTTGAGCTAGGTTGGAATGAGAGTCACGCGCAAGTTTTGGAAATGGACACAGGGATGACAGTGTAGAACTGTACATAAAATAATTACAATTTATTAAACACACTTTTACTATATCTTTGATGGACGGGAATGAGCACCATTTTTTTTTAATGAATATATATTTTCTCTTTTTTTTGTTTTCTACAGCACCAACGAAATCCAAATAGGAAAAGGAGAGATGAGGGTTGAGAATCCAGAAACAGCCCCGTTGCCATCTCAGCCACGCTACCTTACATCGTTATGACTACTGAAACTTCTTTCCTGTGATTGTGCCTCCAGCAGGCATCATTGATTCCTAAACTCGTGTTCTATACCGTCCTTATTCAAAACTTGCATGTGGCATAAAATGGGTTGGCGGCACCAATGTATTTTTTTCTGTTGGTTTCATATGGTCTTCGTCCCAATCTTAGCCAAGAAAGCAAGCTGGACCGACTTCAAATCCAAACTTCTGGTTCTGATCACCAAAATCATTGATCATTACATCAATGATGGGTACTTGATCAATTTTCGGAGTATTGATCTCAATCACTGTCTTTTCATAGCCTTTTCGGGACTGTAAAGTTAAGCAGAAATTAAAAGTTATTTCATCACAAACTATTACTAAAATTCATGTTATTTCCTTTGTTAACTACGTGATCTGAGAGAGAACTATAAAACTGAGAGAGAACAGATTACCAATAACTAGGTAAAAATTATTTTTTAAAACTAATGATGTCACATGAAGATTTAAACTTTGTTGACAATTATACTTGCTGTATTATTTCAATTGCTTGATTATGCATGGTTAAAAATTCAATATGAGATGTAATATTAAGTTTTGCATAAATAAAAAATACTCAATAATTTACATTTAAAGGCACAGAAACAAAGTTAAATTATTTTATGAGAAATCAGAATAAAATATGTCAAAGTACTGTCCATAAATGGAGCTGTGTGATGAGAATTCTGATAGAATTTGCCAGAAAATAAGGCAAGAGTCTGTGACCTCTGTTCCTCCTGAATATGGGTTTGCTCTTGGAACGTGCTTTCATACCCCTCGCAAGTGTAGGAAATATGAGTGGGTTTGCTTTCAATTACACACTGCTGATTGCTTTTGTTAGTCAAAAGATGTTTTCTTTTTCTTTTTTTGTTTTTGTTTTTGTTTTTTGTTTTGTTTGTTTGTTTTTTTTTTTGAGACAGGGTTTCTCTGTGTAGCTCTGGCTGTCCTGGATCGAACTCTGTAGACCAGGCTGGCCTCAAACTTTGAAACCCGCCTGCCTCTGCATTCCAAGTGCTGAGATTAAAGGCATGCATGCCATCACTGCCTGGTTGCAAAATATGTTTTAAAGCATGGCCTGTCCTCTTGAATTTCTACACAGCTTGAGCTCATGTGTTCTTTGCTCATTTGGCCTTTCTTAGCCTTCAGAATATAAATTATCTGATGCTCTATATAAAGTTGGCTCTTGCATGAGACCTTAGCCCACCTTGCTTTTAGGTTCCATTCTCCCAGGTTCACACAACCAGATTTGGTGGCAAAAGTATAGGAATTTAGATCAGTAATTTGAAAGTCAAATATTTCTACTGCTGTATTTTAATTTTATAACCATATCAGGGCAATACACTGGGGAGTTTTCCATAGCTTTGTCTCATTCACATTTTTCCCCTCTTTGTTTTTCTTGTACCAAACTCATGTTGCTAAAAATCATGAACTTTGTTGCTTGTAATTGACCTCACTTTAGTAATTAACTCTAAATTAAAGCAATAGCTATTATATAGAATTTCTACATGTAAAAACAAAAATTCCAGGGAATAAAAAGGGAAAAATAGACAATTGCTCCAAAGCTGGTATGATGGTCTTCCAAAGGACAGACTAAAAATTCTATGAATGATGTAACAATTCCTCTTTCATTTTAAACTCTTGATTCATGGACTGGTTAGTAAACTGTTTTTATTTTATTTTTAATTTGAGCGACTGTTGTTAATGTTTTTCAAACATCAGATGTAGACATAACAACATATGATCTAATGTTACCTTCTGTTAGATCTTCAAAACTAGATATTTAGGCGTATATTTCGAAAGTATCATATGTGCATTGCCTTGGTGGTTTCTAATATGTTGTATCTTAACACATCAGTGCTAAGCACTAAGGCATTCTAATAATCGATACCCATTTTAAGAAACATTCAGTCTGCACCGCCTCTCAAGCCCAAACCCCTGGAAAGAAGGCAGACTGGGCCTGGACTCACCGCGCAGCCATCGTACAAAGCTTTGATGTGTGGGTTGTTCTCATAGGACATTTCCTCATCGTTAGATCCCAGAAACCGAAGTGCTTTGTCATAACTTCCTGATAATAAGTCATACCAGGCAGCTGACTGATGGCAATTGTAGGTGAAATTTTGTCGGGCAGAGGCAGTCAGGAGTTTCAGGAATGTCATTTGAACCATATTGATGGAATTGCCTTCCACATCTAAATATGAAAGCTAGAAGAAAAGAATAAGAAGGCCTATAAGGACGGTTCTTCTTCCTTGGTATACAGAATTAAATACTGTCTGGGAATGACGCTGCCAGGTCTTGGTGATCCTAAAGGAAACACTACCATTTCATGAAGAAATGTGACAAGAGTCAAAAAAGCCAGAGCTGGGGACTCTGCTACCAGCACTGGCATCCCCCATACCTGTTACTACAATACTGCTCATATTGTAAACAAACTGATATCTCTGTTTTGATTTTGAACTAGTAAATACTCTAAGACAGCAAATGTTCTGTTTCCAAGAGATATTTTAGCATAGTTGTGCATATTTTAATTGGTAAGATAGTCATTTTTTATTGAAAAATTTAAAGAATCTTGCCACATAGTAAAAGTTGAATTGTTTTTATATTGTTTGATTTTTCAGAAATTTTGCAATATATCTACTTTACCTGAATCTTTAACTATGTCTCAGGGACCAAAGTCTTCTAAGATGCTTTGGTTTCTTAGCATATATGTGAATTTGCCAATTTCCAGAAAATGTATAGCTTGTTTTTTAAACCAACATCATCAAGCATAGAGCCTCAGTATATTTTAGTCAGTATCTATATCAATCATAATGTTGTTCTTATAGAGTAAAATATTCTTAGTTGCAAATTATTAAGGTATAACACCTTCATCAACTATTTTGTTTGGCATGAATGAAATCTGTGTTTCAGAAAAGTATATAGTATAAAATTTAACTAAAGTATTCAGATTGAGTCCATGCAAATATGCAATCTCCCTCTGTTTAATGGCATTTACTTAACCTTACTAACTAACAAATTACAATGGTGATTCTTGTGAGGTTGTTAGATGTTCTTTATGCAAAGTAGAATGAATTAAAATAAAGTTAGTACACACTTATAAATATGTTTATTGTAACTCAAACAGATGATAATACACCATGTATATTCAGCATATAAATAGAAAATTTTAAGTGAGGTGGAAAACTTCATTAGAAAGCATTGCTTAATATGGATGTATGTTTATAAGTAAAGAGATTAAATGTGTAATTTATTACCTATGGAAAGTAATACCACTTAAAATATTAAATAATTACCTGGATTAATGGGAAATTGTGAGAAATTCCCAATTAATAAAAAAAATCAGCTTAATAGAGTTTAATGATTTAATTATGACTTTAATGTTACTATATCTTTAGCAAACTATTACATGGAATTGGCACCTGTACTGAAATATTTAAGTAAACATGGGTTTCATACAAAAAATTAACTGTCAATTGTTTATTATATTCATGAAACTAGCAATGAGGGAAAATTACACAATCTACAAGTTCTTATTGAAATTAAGAACAAAGAATAATTGGGTTTCAATGAGACAGAGATTAAAATAGATGAAATTAAAATATTAATAGGTGTGTTTTGACTCTTGCTACTTTTATTTAAAAAAACTATTTTATGATGTTAAACTGAAACTTTCATTTGATTATACTTTCTTTTTCAGAAATCCTTTCAGTTATTTTGATTCAAAGCTTTAAGCTTTAAGGTGTTACTGATAACTAAGACCTAAAGGGCTGGGAACTGTGAAACTGTATGGAACTCTGCATAGCATTACTTATGCATTTGATTGAGCTTCTGAGGACACTTAATTGGAGCTACACCTAAGAGTTGAGATTTTGTTGTATGTAAAGGCAGCAACATACCAGTTTCCCTCTCTTAAATTCACTGTACCAACTTCCTGGTTTCTCCTTTGGCCATGATGAAATTCTTACCTGTTGGAAGAGAATGGTAAATTTAAAAAAAAAATGGATAAAAGTTATGAGTACTATTGTTTGCATACATATCAGAAAACTTCGGTATGAATAGGAGTCCAAAAAGTGTTCTAAAATGTATGGGTCTTATACAAAACGAGATATGGACAAACTTCAAGCTAGATACTGTGAATGTCATGTAATGAAGACTGAGTAATTTCCTTCCTGATTGATTTTTTGGCTGAAAATAAAGAAAAGGGAGAAACTAACCCAAAAAGCACATTACAGACTATCAGGGAGTAGAAATAGGAGTATTATGTAAGTGACTTCTTCCAAGGGGAAATGCCTGCCCATCTGGCTTCAAATCGTAGACTTAAGTTTTCTTCTCAAGACTTTCCGCACATAGTTAGCTGACTTATTTGAAGTAGTTTCCATCTCTCTGTCTGCCACATTGCCTGATAGGACAGGTGATGCTTATTAACTGAATAGAATAAATAAATATTGTCCTACTTACAGAATGTCAGAAAGTATCATTATGTCAATTGAGTATGCTTTTTCATACAGAAGGTCTGCCTGTGTCTCTAGAGATAAACCTCAAGTATCCAAATACTGTGAGGTAAGAATCAGCGAATGTGTTTGGTGAGATTAAATATTCAAACTATATGTAAAGTTGGCATATGTTCATTTAAAAAGAGATTAATTCTTTATAAACTATTCCACTTTCAATATAATATGCAGCTGCGAGTTCTCTCTTGTGATAATGGGCAGAGAATACCATACACTCTCTAAGATCTGCGATTCAGCTGTGCTGTGTCATGGAAAGCCATAGAATTTTTTTGAGAGCAAGCAGGTGCCTAAAGAATACATCTGGGTAACAAAATAAAGGAAAGAAGTATGTGTAAACCATGAGCATCAGTTTGGTGACTTATTCATGTTTATGCAAATGAAATGTTCTAATTACCCTGTAAGAAAAGCAGATAAATGAAAGTACGACAGTATAATTTTCCTGTTTAGTTCAATATTGCAGAAACATGGCAGGAACTGTCAACATCCACCGCCAAATAGCTTGGTACTTACTCCCTCAGATTTTTTATCTGGATAGATGCACGTCTCACCACCAGCTGTGAAATTACAGTAAACTTTGAAGGAGTCACCAGAACAACCTTGGTTAGGATCAATCCAATATTCACCTAGAAGTTAAGAAAAAAACAGAAACACCAAAACCTCATATATGGAGCCAATGGTATCAAAATGGAATGCATTAGATATTAAATTTCATGTGCTGTTTTTGTCATATATCAGTGTATATTTGAAACGATTACTTTATGTTTCATTTGGTTCAAAACTTTTTAAATACCCTCTATAATCACTCTGGGATAATCTCTATTTCTTAGAATTCCTGTCATACTTTGGTTGAGCCCAAATCCTACATGTGTCCTCACATCTTAGTAATCTCAGGGGTGTAACTTACATGTTTTCATCTGTAACAAAACAAGGTGATTGATAGGTTCCCAAAGTGGCTATAACATTTAATAGAAAAAATCTTATAATAAATTCAATTCCATTTTGAGTGGTACCCTAAGATGAACTGCTTTCTGCTCTTAAAGTCATTACTGAAATGTTGTAGAGCACACTTGGTTATGCTAATGACTAATATTTGATGTTTTGTGAGTGCAGATGGTAAATAATGAGAATAACATAAAGTTATTATTTACATAACAATGTATTTTCTTTTTCATTAGATATTTTCTTTATTTACATTTCAAATTGTATCCAATTTCTTCATTTCCCTTCCAAAAACCCCTCTATCCCATCCCTCCTCCTCCTGCTCACTAACCCACCCAAACCCACTTCTCTGTCCTGGCATTCTTCTACACTGGGGCATCAAGCCTTCACAAAACCAAGGGTCTCTCCTCTCAAGGCCATCCTCTGCTACATATGCAGCTGGAGCCATGAGTCCTTCCATGTCTACTCTTTGGTTGGTGGTTTAGTCCCTGGGAGCTCTGAGGGTACTAGTTAGTTCATATTGTTGTTCCTCCTAAGGGGCTACAAACCCTTTAGCTCCTTGGGTCCTTTCTCTAGCTCTTCCACTGGGGACCCTGTGCTCAGCCCAACAATGCATTTTTACTCAGGGTTATTAGAAGATAAATTACATATGTGACAATTCCTTTGATCTTTTCCTTCCATATTTAAATCATTTTAAGTATTGTTTTGAATTACAGCAGTACATTGATTATGCACTTAAATATTGTGTGTGGAGTGTTTATAATTGCTTGCAATCTGTGTGCATTTGCATCTGCATGAGTATGTGTACTTGTGTGGGAATGCAATGGTCAACATTTGATGTTCCTATCTCTCTACCTTTTGTTTTGTGAACGACTCTCTCAGTGTGCCTGGAGCTCATCCATTCAGACAGACTAGCTGGCTCATGAGCTCTTGGGATCCTTTTGACTCTTCTCTGGCAAAGCTAGAATTTTAGATATGTACATCCATAACCAGTGTTTGTGGGAGAACTAGAGATCCAAACTCATGCTTCACAACAGACTTGCTCACTGAGCCATCTCTCCAGTCCCATTTAAAACTTAAAAGGCTCAAATGGATTTAGTACTGGGAAACTCAAAAAAACAGTGTCATCTAATTCTTTAACATTGAATACTTCATATAATCTAGAGAAATTCTTTAAATTTCAATGGCTTCTATATTTTTTTCATGTAACTTGAATACCTTATGTAACAAAGATATTCTCATTTTTCATCAATTCCTTCACATATTCAACAAGCTTCTTAGGAAAACCATATAAGGAAATAAAAATAATCCACAAATTTTTCACTCACACCATAATTATTATCTTGTATATTTTAGGAATTTATAGTTTTGAGTTCTATAGAAAATGAATTTGTATCAATTATTTCAATTAACAGTGCTCTTAAATATCTTTTGGAATTAAGTATTAAAGATAAATTCTTAAGATGCATTTGTTCAATAAAGTAATACATGATCGGGGTGGAGAGGTTGCTCAGAACTTAACAGTACTGCCCTTCCAGAGGCTCTTCTGTGTGATCTGGGTTTGGCTCCCAGCAGCCACTTGGAGGCACACAGCTGTAACTGTGTGCTCTTTTTTTCTTTTCCTTTTCTTTTCTTTTTAAATTTTGTTTTGTGGCACCATGTATGCATGTCACACACACACACACACACACACACACACACACACACACACACACACACACAGAGGATGGGAGGAGTCAAAGAGGCAAAGTACCCAAGTACATAAAAACACTAAAAATATTAGAAAGTTAAAGACGTTCCCTATACCATAAATCCCATGTTCAATTTGTCCCTAGTTTATTCAGCACTCAGCTAAGAGTATTTTAACTGTAAACTTGGCATCATTATTGTTTTCTGTAGAATAGTCAATGAGCTCCTCATTCAGACACATTGACAAGGTTCTGTGTTCTGTCAGTTTACTACGCATTACTCTACAGGCTGTCCATGACTGCCTACTCTAAGTGAGCTATTTTTTGCTTTTACATGAACCTCAGGTTCTTGCTTCATCACAATTTTGCAAATGTTCCCCACACTTTTTCTAGAATAATTGTTTGATTATTACCATGGCTGATCATCTCTTTATAATTTCCAAAGAAATATAACTATTGAAGTTAACATTATTTTGATCAGAATGGACACATTCTCCTATTGTATAAATTAATATTATTTTCATAACATATAATATGCTAACTTGGGTTTTCCTATTTGTACAGTTAGAGGATTATCTCTAGACTATTATTTTTGTACTAAACTATGAGACATGTATGTAGAACCATAGTTCATAAATATATAACAAATAAAGATAATCTCAGTTAATTAGTAATGTAAAGAGTTAACTGTGTTGAAATTATTTGAAAGTACATCCAGCAGGGAGCTCATCCTTTCTAAAGAGCACTTGTTTTATTTCAGCTCTTCTTCTGCAACATATGTGGTTTGTAATTCAATACATGTTCTCATCTTTTACACCTGGTGATCAATTTTACCACATTAAATCATTTATAGAGTTCTGCAATATATAAGTCACATGACATAGTCGTATTCATTTATATTCATTTAAGTGTCATATGAACCCTACAGAAGTCTATTGATTGGCCATGATTTTAATCTTTGGAGCAGGAAGAGTAATTTCCTAGCATATGTTAAGCTAAATGACACCATCTCATTGCTTGTATGATGCCAGTTAAAATAAGGATCTCTCTATAAGTCACTGAACTAAATGTAGCTTTTGACATAAATGCTGATTTAAAAACCTTAGCTTTACATGTATGTAGGATCCAATTACTATTTGTTAGTGTTAATAGATTATGTTTAAGATAATCACATTCTTGTGATGTTTACATTTTGTAGTGCTACTTGTGAATTCTGTCTGACTTTTCTAGAACACTTTTCTAGAACAGTACTTTTCTAGAAGTACTAAGTTATATATAAATTAAACATAAAATTAATTTAAAATCAATCATACAAAACAATAATTTCCTGGGAGTAAAGGAGAGACAGGCATACTTCAGAATAAAGTGGAAAACTGAGACTCGGATAAGGACTTACTACTCATTAAATAACTAACTAGATGACTTTACCACCTATTTATCAAGCATGAAACTGTACATTTCTCTGAAAGCAAAGACACAAGGCAAGGCATTTTTAGGCTGTAGGCACAGTAAAGTATCATTACTATTAAGTGAGCTGATTCTAATTTTTTCTGCCTATGTGTGCAACCAAGGAAAATATTTTTAAAAAAGATTTAGTTTGGTTTTATGTCTATAACTGTTTTGTCTGACTGTGTGTGAGTCTAATATGTGTACGCTGGTGTCTGTGGAGGCCAGAAGTTCCAAAAATACCCTTAAACTGGAGTTACTGACAGTGTAAGCTATCAGGTGGGTGCTGGAACTGAGCCTAGGTCCTCTGTAAGGGCAACCAGTGTTCTCGCTGCCCTCCAGCCCTGAAAACTAGATTTTTCCTGAAAACAAGCCATCATTATTCTTAAATATTGTATCACCAAACCCATGAGTGAAAGTCAGCTATTAAGTTACTTACTCTTATAGGCATTATTCAGATTAATGTACTAAGTCATAGTAACATATTCATATTAGTTAATATTAACATCATCATTTTAAAATAAGATTAGTCATTAACATTAAGTCAGTAAGTAATAAATGTTGTGGTATGCATGTTTATGCGTATGCTGTGCTGTGAGCCATTTACATGGACAAATATATCTGTGCTAATAAGTATCCAAAAATAATCCTGTCAAAATTTAATAAAACATGACTTTGTAGAGAACTTTAGAAAACATTTCTTGGAATGCATGCTGTAAATAAGTTGGTTTTTTTCCTATCTACAAGGCTAAAAGTAATAGTAATTTGTTTGAGTTTTATTTAGAGACTATATTAACTATAATAACAAAAATGAGTGAACTGGCAAGGCACTTTGGGGGCCAAGCAGCTTAGAGCATCTGTTAAGTCATTGTTGACATACCATCTGGGAAGTCGGGATGGCTGAGTTGCAGGTCTTTGCATGTTCGTGCTGGGTTGGTCTGCGTACCCATTGGAAACTTCATGTGTTCAATGTCTTGTTTCAGAGAATTGAGGGAACCAAATATCTCCTCCATGCCATCTGAGTAGTCAAGAATATTATCACCTGCGTCAGCCTGGATGCTTTCTGTGTGTCTTCTGGTCTTTTTTGGTGACAAAATAGGCAATGGCTGTATGACTTCTCCAGGAGGACCCTGCAAGCAAATTGATTGAGTGTCATTATTTCAGAAAATAGTTCTTTAAGTTTATTTACTACTTACATTCTATTCAGAAATTAATTGCTTAGCTATCAGTTGCTAAATTAATGATATGTAATATAGGAAAAGATATATTTTTAAAAGAACATAGTAGAAATATTGAGGTAGGTTTACAAAGCAGATAATTACTGGTATATAGTCTGTAAATTAATAAGGTATGAATTTTTGGCAACATATTGCATAGATTACTATTATTTGTTATTACTATTATTACTACTATTATTATCTGTTATTTATTCTCCAATCTTGATTTGTATAGCTGTATTCATGATTGGATATTAGAATCTCTGGGGACTAGAACACTTTTAAAAAGCTCTTAGGCTATCCAAATTTTAATTATTCAATCATAGCTTACTTTCTGAAAGAGTAAAAAAGGATGCCCCATTATCATATTAAAACATTCATGACTTAAATTATTCTATATTACTGTGGAAGTAAACGCTGTAAGTTAAATTTACTTATATGTAAGCATAGAACCACATTAAACAGTTAATCTATATCCTCACTGGTCAAATCATGTTCCACTTATATGTGCACTTAGTATTTCTGACCCTCAGCACAATAACTCAGATTCCAACCTTTCTTACAATTGGGATGAGGGAATATATGATTTGGTAAGCTAAAGTCACTGGTGTAGGCCAAGAGAGGTACCAATGATGTTCTTATGAAAAGAAAAATAAATATGGCCACAGAAACACAGATCCAGGCAAGGTTGGGATTCTAAGAAAAGGATGTTATGTATAAGCTCAGAGGTTTAAAATTGTTTCTCTTCCCACATCTTTCAGAAGAAACCAACCCTGTGACACTTTGGTCTAGGATTTCCAGCTTCCACAGGGACACTCTGCTTGTATTTTGCCCTGTGGCTGGACTAAACGAACACACATGCAGTTGGAGACACTTTAGCTAGAAAAACAAAACAAAACAAAATCCTAGAAAAACAGAATACAGTTTCTTACATAAAGGTCTACATTTTAATATAGACACTTTGGAAAAACATCATTGCTAATAAATAACTCTTATTTAGCTACAGTATCTCGGCTTTCATCTTTAATCCTGAAGTCAGGTATATATCTATATCTATATGGGGGGGGTGTTTTCATTCTGTGGGCATATATTCTGTTAGTTTCATTACATGTGACCAAAGTGTACATAATTATCTTAAAAGCTTAATAAGTTTATTGTAGAATACAATTAAGAAATATTTATATATAAAAAGTGCTATCAGTTAAAAAACAAATCTTGACACATAGGTTGATAACTTGAAGGACCAAATTGGATTTTCCTACAACATCAGTACTTTGGACAGAATGTTCCTTCCCCTTGTTATAAAAATCCAGGGAAACTATTTCCTGCACCCATAGACCTGTTAAGAGAGCATCGTTCTTGCTAATATACACTTACTGGAGGCCCGGGAGGCCCTGGCAAACCACTGTCACCCTTCTGGCCAGTAGGTCCCTGTTAGAAAGAAAACAGGACAAGCCATGAAGTGAGAGAGAAATGCAAACGGCTTCCCTGAAGCAGCACTACTATTCCAGTGAGAGCAACACTTACAGATGACCCTTTGTTCCCCTTCAGGCCCGCAGGACCCTGGAAAACACAAGGAAACACACACAGGTAAATGCGTGGTCAAGAGCTTGCACCTCCATACTTACCATCTACCTCATATTTCTTTTGTCTTGTACTTACTGGTAATCCCGGAGGACCAGGAGGACCTATGGGACCAGCAGGACCTGGGATGCCCTAGTGAGAGAAACAGCATCCAATTAATCTTAGTCTTAGTTCATTTCCTTTTCATGATTTGCTACAAATATTGCAAAACTCTGAAAATTTATGGGCATCAAAACATTTTTCGTTATGAATTACTTTTTGTTGGGTAATCCAAGACTTTTATCGTTCATTGCAATATCTAATCTTTATATGATGCCACTACCATGAGGACTATACAGACATTCATTATGGCATCCCTAAAGCTCTCAAAATAAGAGCTGATTGTAGTGTGGAGTAAAGAACTTGTACAAACATCTACATCTTTGTGTTTTTTTTTTTTTTTTACTATTTTAACTTAAATCATATTTTTTGATTTATTAAAATATTTTTAAAGAGCATGAATTAAAGCAGGTAAGAATATGGTGCCCTAAAGCCCTCCAGTGATCATCATGAAGAACTATGTGAGTGTGCAACTGTACTGCGCTGACATAATGATCTGGCCAAGCCATATGACTATACTCACCCCATCACCTTTGGCTCCTGGAGAACCTTGAGTTCCAGGAAGTCCTCTGTCACCTTTTTCCCCTTGTTCTCCTGGAGGACCAATCAATCCAATTAAACCAGGATGTCCCTATAGAAATGAAAGAAAAAATTTTAGAAACATATGTGATAGCAATGATAAAATTCTAGTCATAAAATACTTGAATGTTGAATTCATAAAACATCATAGAAAAGAAATGCAGGGATTTTTGATAAGCCTTCTGCATGAAATTTAGAGTTTAGAACATCCATATAATTAAGTGGATCATTATTGCTTTCAGGAAGAGCAGCCTTTATTAAGGATGGAGTATCAAAAATAAAAGAACTTTTGACAAAAATTAGTAATCATTACTTCATCTGCAATAAACTTTAAAAAAAAAAAAAACAATAATGTCCAAATGGCGTACTGGTAACATAAAAACCAGAGAGCTCACTATTTTAGTAAGCACCTCATTTAATATCAAATCTTTCACATTCTTTAGGGACTGCTTAATGTTTAACAGAGTTCTGGAGATGTAAAAACCTTTCAAACCACTGTAATTCCATTATACAAATGGCTCATTTTCTTTATGTGGTAAAATACAATATAAATTCTGGGAGAACGTATTATTATTTCAAAACCATTTCTGATTTAAAAGTTTTACTTTCTTGTTTAAAACAGAAAAAAAAAGTCATTTTTGCTATTCAGTCTATTTTTGGAGAGCGTTATTTAGCATAACCATATGCTTTCTCCATAAGGTGCCTAAAAGGGATCATTAAAACATAGCTCTCCTGCTGAAACATTTTTCACTACTATCTGCATACTTTTTCTTCTCTAAATATATTTGAGAATCTGAAAATTGTTATCTTTTCCTCTAATCAGAAAGACAGTAGTATAGTTTGAAATTGCCTTTTAAGTGGCCTTGAGAAAGCTATCACACTTGCTGTTTGTGTTATAAAATCTTAATAACATATTCTTTTACTCTTACCTTTTCACCCTTGGAGCCAGGGTCACCTTTGAGACCAGGTAAACCAGGAGGTCCCTGAACAAAAATAAAGAAAATAAATATATTGAGAAAAAGCGTTACAGTTTGAATGTGTAATGTCCCATTTGGTAGTGATCTTCTAGAAAGCCATAGAACTCTGGGCTCTAGACCTAGTGGCTACACAGAACAGTACGGAAGAGGGGAGCAGAAAGGCTGGGAGTTACAAAGGTAGGAGTTCCTCTTTACTTTCTGCTCAGGCTTCTTCTTATTTGCACAGTGTCTAGTTCCTCCATCAGGGACAGTAGCTGGTCCCAGTCACTTTGTCTTCTTTGCCATGTACCTTAAAGCCAAAATAAGTCCTCCTCTCTCCAAGTTGCTTCTGGCAACTGTATTGTACCAATATTTAGAAAAGGAACTAAAACAATGGCTCTATACTAAAAATTCACATTTAAGTTACAGAGGCAGTTTGTTTATTGAAGTTCAGTCAAAGTTAACAACGAAGAGTGTTATTGCATTTGCTGTGACCGTAGAGAAATTCATGGTCTTAAAATGTCATGGGAGCTGATGAAGAATCACAATATTAATAATTTTAATTAAATAAGTGTGTGAATGAAATCTGAAATAGGATAGAAGATACATGGATTGACATTTGAGAAGAAAGCATAAACTATTAATTATAATAACTAAGGCAGAATAGATTTGTAAATAATACATCCAGTCCATAAGTACTTCAATGATAAACTCTAATTTCAAAGGTTACAATATTTTCAGCAACATTAAAATTACATAACCAAAAGATTGTAACAATCAAATGATATTTGAAAACTTCAGAGAAGTCATATAAATTTGATATTGTTGTGTTTACATATAAAAACCATATTGGTATAGATTGGAATGGTATCTAATCCTGTAGAGAACCTGGAGATGAGACTGATATGAACTTGAAGCCACAAGAGGCAATGTCTAACACTCTGAATCCTGACCTCAATTTTATTTATATTCTCTTGAATATCAACATATTTCATTGTGATCTCTGGAGAAAAAGATATACTAAGATTCACAATGATCCTACTATGATTTAATCCTATATTTTCAATATTCACAGAAAGACTGATGATGAAGCTTCTGTGTCCAGTTAACTTGTTAAAGCATTCATTTGTCTTATAAGAACTGACGTGGAATTCAAATCCAGGAATTGGATGGATAGCCCAACGTTCTTTTAGAATATCACACTGAGCTTCTCAGAGTGACATTAACAACGAAGGACAATGCAATTTTGGTTGAAGAAGGGTAAACCAATTTCACAAACTATTGAAGGTGAGTTTCAAAGGAAGTGCACTGCACTAGATTCCAAAATTTTAAGGATAGAAAACACTCCTGTGAAGCAGAAAGGAAAATGAATGAAAACACATTCATTACAAGAATAGACTAGACAGAATTAAGGAATAAAAAGATACGTTTGAATTTCTTGTGAGCCAGAAATGGTTTTAGCTAATTATACTACAGGACTTTGTCTGTAGCTCTAATTTAGAAATATGATACCTGACTGTTTTTCTTTGCCTTAAAAGTTTATTGTGATTTAAATGCTTGCAAACTAAGGACTCTGGGAAGACCAATCAGCTGCATATGGTTGGAGGATCACAGGTCCAATGTACCAGTTAAGTTTCTGGATGGCAAAGTTAAGAGGTTTACCTATACATTTTTCTAAGTCATAGGTACTACCACAGTGTTGGCAAAGATCAATTTAATAGAATTTCCTTTTAGTAGCAAAAATGCAGACATGAGCTTATAAACCTGCTTGGATAATGCAAGGACTTGACCTAAAGTCTGTAAATTGGATTCAACATTATTTTCTTCTCCAATTACATAACAAAAAACAAACATAGATTGTATGGTTTTCTTCCCCAGTTAAGTAATTGGAGTTCATTCCTGGTTGTTTATTGGAGACTTGCACAAACAATTTTTCAACATTTGAAACTGGTTCACAATGAGACTTTTTTCTTTTCTTTTGTCTATGTTCCTACCTTTCTTTTGTTATATTTTCTTTTGTTTTGTTTCCTTTTTTATTATATATTTTCTTTATTTACATTTCAAATGATAGCTCCTTTCCCAGTTTCCCCTCCAGAAAAAGAAAACAACACCCTGTTTGCCCCACCCTCTCTGCTAACCAACCCACCCTCTCCCCCTTCCTGGCCCTGGCATTCCCCTACACTGTGGCATAGAACCTTCACAGGATCAAGAGCCTCTCCTCCCCTTGATGACTGACTAGGCCATCCTCTGCTATACATATGCTGCTGGAGCCATTAGTCCCACCATGTGTACTCTTTGGTTGGTGATTTAGTCCCTGGGAGCTCTGAGGGTACTAGTTAGTTCATATTGTTGTTTGTCCTAAGGGGCTGCAAACCCTTCAGCTCCGTGGGAACTTTCTGTAGCTCAACTGGGGACCCTGTGCTCAGTCCAATGGATGGCTGTGAGCCTCTACTTCTGTATTAGTGGAGTACTGTCAGAGCTTCTCAGGAGACAACTATATCAGGCTCCTGTCATCCAGTACTTGCTGGCATCCACAATAGTGTCTGGATTTGATGATTGAAAAGGGAATGAATCCCAGGTGGAATAGTCTCTGGAGGTCCTTCTTTCAGTCTCTGCTCCATAGTTTGTCTCTGTAATTCCTTCCATGAGTATTTTGTCCCCCCTTTTAAGAAGGAACAAAGTATCCACACTTTGGTCTTCCTTCTTCTTGAGTTTCTTATGGTTTGTGGATTGTACAAATGTACACCAAACACCTTCCACCACTGAGCCTATCCACAGTATTTAACAATAATGTTATGCTAATGTTCACATAATGAAAAGAAAATTTAGCTTAAATCTGTCCTAATAAATAACAAAGTACACTACAAATGTTATCTGTATTTCTAGATATGTTCCTGATGAATGGGTACATACCAGCTTTTTCACTCCATTATAACTGTACAAGATAAAATGACAAAGAAAAAATGCTACCAATCCTAATTGTTCAGGAATAAGAAATTGTATACTAGACATTATTATTTGAGTGTCAAATCTATTTTTGAGGTATTTTTCTACAAATATTATTCATGAAGGAAAAGGAATGA
The DNA here is from genome assembly GCF_008632895.1 of Mastomys coucha. NCBI lineage: Eukaryota > Metazoa > Chordata > Mammalia > Rodentia > Muridae > Mastomys > Mastomys coucha. Next base: position 61,894,650 of record NW_022196898.1, on the reverse strand, counting down.
TGCTGTTAATCCAAATCATTTTATGTTTTTTTTCTTTGTCTGAAAACAGAAATTAGTAATTTCATGACAGGGAAGAGAGTTATAATCTCTCTGTTTTGTATGAAAGATATTAAAAACTTCAGGTTTTGCATATAAAAATATGAATCCAAGGGTTCATGTTTGGTATTTGCTCTTCAGGATATTGTAAAATGGAAAATCCTTAGGGAAATACATAATTCATAAGTAATAAAGAGAAAAGGAAAACAGGAACCAGGCATTTATAAGTGCTCAAAGCACAGACGCAAACACGCCTCCCTGTACCGTCTTGTCTTGCAAAGTATTGCCTTGATCTCTAACTCAAAACTGTATAGCACTGGGCTTTAAGAAAAACTGTACACCCTAAACTTGACTCAGAAAATTCAAAAGAGGGGACACTTTAACAATTAAAGCCATTTAATCAATGAAGTATATCATATATTACAACCCTGTCACAGACTTTATGTGGAACATTAAAGCAAAATATTCAAACTATAGTTCAGAAACCCATCGCTTCTTTTATTTATATTTGTATGCTTAAAAATTGATGCTGTCAAATATTTTTTATTTTCTGAAAAGAAGGTATTTATGACATTAAAATTGACAAAAAAAATCCAAGTTGTTTTCCAGCATATGAAAGAAAAAAGGTTAAAACTACTACAGTATTAATTATGCTTATAAATATCAAACACATGTTTTTTCAAATGTTTCAACAATATTAACTGTGACCTCATAGTGAACAACTGAATTTATTCAACTTTATCTTAAAAGACATGCCCGTTCTAACATTGATTATTCGAGAAGTAATTCTGCTCACAAAACAACAGTGTCATCATTGTGTTCTGATTGATTCTTATGTGCTATACATTTGTCCTTAATTCTGTGAAGTAATTGTGTGTTTGTATGTGTGTATGTGTGTCTCTGTGTGTCTCTGTGTGATATGTAAATACACACACACACACACATATATATACATATGTATATATATATATATATATATATATATATATATATATATATATATAGAGAGAGAGAGAGAGAGAGAGAGAGAGAGAGAGAGAGGATATACAGATGCTTAAGTTACATATTATTGCAAAGATTTGCTTTTATAGCTGTGCATGACGGGTGACTTCTGAAATCCAATACTTGTGGTCTGAGGCAAGATCTCAAATAATGAAATCAAGTCCAACCTGGGTTATATAAAGAGATTACACATTTCAAAATGAACTTAAAACACAAACATTTTAAGAAAACAAAATGAGAAGGCTTTGTTAAGTACTGTGGTCGATGTGGTGGAATATTTCTGTGTAGGGAACTAGAGGAAACTTCAAGAAGAAGCACAAATACCTTACTGTAAGGAGTACTTGCAGACATCTACCTGAAAAGTCTCGGATGTGAGTGTGAACGTATGTGTAAATATGAACAAGGCATATGATGAATAAGGAATTATTCATATAAATTTCAAGTGGATTAATTTTTAACTCCAGCGCAAACTTGTCTGAACTTTCAAATATTTTAGCATCACCTCCTACATTTAGCCTCACTTAAGCCTCTTTCCTTCCTTTGTGACTGGGTCATACTTCTAAATCAGGGAAGCAAACACATGGGTGACCTGGGAAGGAGAGTCTCTGCTTGCCACTGGAACAGGAGTCACAGAGTTATATTCTAGCTGCTCTAAATATAACCCTGCTTGCCTCACAGTGACTTCTAATCCAGAGTATTGGTTATACATATATTGTATGGATATAGGTACCATTTAGTTACACTCACCAAAGGTACCAAAGTGACTATTTAGAAATATAATTTCATCTTGCATTTGACAATTCTTCATTCAGTAGCACTGCTATGCACTAGTGATGTGAGTGCTTTAAAAGAACCCATTTAATACCTACAAGAATTCATTAGGAATATGTCTCAATTATCTTTAATTAAACTTAATATTCCTTTATAGGAGAGGGTCAGATCCCTCACTATTCTCTCTTTAAGAATATAGAGCTGGAGATGGGGCAGGGTTCTTAAGATCATCATCAAGCTCAGGGAGTAGCTAATTTCTTTAAATGGTGTATTCACTCCGATAGTGGACAAATTTAAAACATTGTATATATTCACATAGTATTATTCTCCAATGAAACCAGCAGTTATGGAATGAGTAGACCCATGTTGGGCCTTCCTGATGCTTACAACTGCAATTTTCTAAATAGAATTTGAATTGTTCAGCCTTCTTATACTCTATATTTGCTTAAGCATTAGAAATACAAATTTTGCAGACTTTAATCAGCTGGTATGTCTGATGGTTTTATTTTTAACATTAGCTAAAGGAAATCTCTAATAATGGTCTTCTATTTCATTTGTTGAAAGGTCAGAATACTTATTGGAAAATCTAATATAAAAGAAAAAAAATAATCCTGGTAAATTTAGGGAGATATTTAAGGAAATCATTTTGCTACCAGACTCTGAATCTGTAGTTAGGAGTTCACTACATCAAAGGGAAATATTTCCTAAATACTAGTGCAGACCTGGAACCGACCTAGAATCACCTAGGGCTCAATTTTTATGATAGTAAGTGTAGATAAATAGTAATTTCCTGCTTCAAGTCAATTAGAGATCTGACACCATTTATCCAGTTACCAACACATGGAGCCAGCAGGGATTTTGTTTTGTTTTGTTTTGTTTTGTTTGTTTTATCCTTCTCCCCATTCCTTCTACATTGCTGAAAGTTACATAATAGTCCTAAACCTAGCCAGCAAGGTTCAATTCCTTATTTGGCCACTTTCTCCTAAGGAGGACTACCAAGATCCAGCTATCAAACTATTAATGTCCAGCAACAAAAGCCCCTTGTATCTACCTTAATTAATGTGCCCAATCAAAATTAAACACCTCATCCTGTGCATGTTCCTGCCATTTGCCGAAGCACCAATCTGTCTTCTCTCTATCCAGAGACAGCCTTTTCTCCCTCCAGGGAAATTACCTCTTCCCCTCTCCTTTGTCCCTTTTCTCTTCCTCCTGGTCCTCTATCTCCTGTCTTTGTCTCTTATGCTTTGCCCTGTCCCTCTGGGACAAATAAATCACCTCTCAATAAGAACTTGGTCTTGGTGTTCCCTGGGCTGTCGATATTTTGGATAAGAGAAATGAAAAGAAAGTTCAGATTATTTCAAGAAAGGATGTGGTTATTTAAAGTAAATTGCAGCATACTGCTTCATTGTTATAAGCATTCTTTACTTTTTGGATTAATCCCTTAGACATAGTTATGTAAAGTCAATTTACCACATTGAATCCATTTGTAAAGCAAAGTGACCTGGTAAACAATAATTTTAAAGGCCATGTTTGTATTCTCACGTCAAGCCCATATTAGCAAGAGAGGCTTTGGACCCTAAGATGTTGGCTAGCCAGTGCTTTGTTGCATTTATCAAGCATGCCATTTGAATGTCAAGGTCATTGTAGTGTCCAACTTCAACATAAAAACAATAACATGCTTTTATAGAGCATAAGATAATGTGTCCTATTTATTTTACAAAGAGAACCATCTACTTGGGCAGCTGCCAACTTCTTGTGCCAACATGACCAGGAAACAATGTTTAATCACATTAATTTTGTAGAATGGTCTGCACTGAGAAAATGACAAGTTGTGTCATTAGTAGCACTTTATTCTGAGTGGAAAAGATATTTTTCATCTGAAGTGTATGAAAAAGAAATATTTTCTAGGCCAACTGGTAATTTTTCCATGTTATTATCGGGACTACTTTTCTCCTTGAATGTGTAATAGTCTTTATGAAAAGAACAAACCACGATAAGATAAAAATTCACAAATTCTAGCAGACAAAAAGTTTATTTTGGGAGTTCTTTATAAATAATAATAATAATAAAATGTTACTTACCAGAGGACCAGGGGGTCCATCTTGGCCAGCAGCACCTGGGAGACCTTGTTCTCCCTACACAAAAGAAAATGAAATTTTGTTTGCCAATCAAAACAATATCTCTTATTTTCAAATGTTGGACATATAGAAAAAATTAACATCTGTAAATTTTACTACTTAAAACATACAAATAGTGTAAGCTTTCTATTTTTTTCATTGAACCTGTGTATATATATATAGTTATGTATCTGTGTACATATATTTATTTATATAAGCTCATATACATATACAGGCATATTCTGAGATATGTCTAAAACCTTTCTTTGCTGTCATATTAGAACTTAGGTTTCTCTTCTGTATTGATAAATGAGAAGCTTCCCACAAAATTATAAAATAAATTATAAATTTATAAAATTTTATAAATAAAAGAAATGAGATAAATATTTTAAATATATTAAGTTATTTAAATTAAGCTACTTACTAAGTTTAGCAGAAAATAATTGGATGTCCATAGAGGATATTATAAGCTATGAAGCAACAACCTTACAGGCATTTTAACTCATAGGTTTTAAAACATAGTTATTTTCACAGGAGTCCCTTTTAGCAGAAATGCTCACCACAGGACCAGGAATGCCTCGAAGACCTTCAGGACCAGGCTTTCCTGAAGGACCCTGGGGTCCAACGGGGCCAGTTTTCCCAGGAGGTCCTTCAGCACCAGCTTCTCCCTGTTTGAAAAAAAAAAAAACAAAAAAACAAAACCTGTGGGCACATTATAAACAATAAAGCTCATAGTATCATTTAATGTGTTGAAACACATTTAGATGCATCTAAAAAGTGCTTAACACATCTTCTTTACGTGTTTTACCTTAGCACCTTTTTCTCCTTGTCTTCCTTCTGAACCTGAAGCTCCAGGCGGGCCCTGTAAATATAAAATTGTATTTAAATATGCACCACCTTAAAAGCAACATTGTTGAGGAGCACTATTCAGATCTGGGAACTGTTGATAGACCACTAAGTTGTACTTTCATATTACCTTTCTGTTTAAAACAATGCTGAAGTTGAACAATAATTTCATGTAAAAACTCCTGTTTAGATAATTTAAGAAAAATCACCAGCTAAGTAAGCTGAGGATCATTACATAACTTCAAAGTAGGCAGTAGAAAGACAGCTCTTTTAAAATTGCTGCTGAATAATAGTTGGGCATAGTGGTGAATGATTTTGAAGCCACCACACAAGAGGCAGAGGCAGGTGGATTTCTGGGAGTTTGAGGCCAGTCCCATCTATCCAGGCTAGAGTTCCGGGCTAGACAGAGCTACAGAGTGAAATCGAATCTCCAAGTGATGATGAATAAAATACGTATGAGTCTAAATGCTAGAGATTATTTGTTATTTAACATTACTTAGAGTTCCTGGAATATATCAAATAATATTTGCAGCTTTATTAGAAGTGGTTCAGAAGTGGCTCATTCTATGTAAAATAAAATACTCATGCAATCTAGGTTCATGCACCAGCTAAAAAAATACCACAATCATAAAGGTCAACAAGGAATTTCAATCTTCTGGAAAGATTTAATTCACAAACATGTAAGACTAAAATAATGTCATTTTTACAACTGTAGGATTAGAGGCAAGAAGATCATGCTCAAAATGTCATAGAAGTGTACGTAAAGAAACATTGAATAATGATCTCTAAGTAATTTATTTTATTTTTCCCCACTTCCTCTTGCTTTCCATCTTTTCAACTTTCTCAATGCTCATACCTAAAATTACTAACTGAGGCGACTGGAGGATTGGCTCAGCAGTTAAGAACACTGACTGCTCTCCCTGAGGTCCGAGTTCAATTCTCAACAGCCAATCATCTGTAATGGGATCCCATGCCCTCTTCTGGTGTGTCTGAAGACAGCTACAGTGTATTCATAGGAATAAAATAAATAATCCTTTGTTTTTTTGTTTTTTGTTTGTTTGGTTTTGTTGTTGTTGTTGTTTGCCAGACAGGGTTTCTCTGTCCTTGATTCACTCTGTAGACCGGGCTGGTTTCGAACTCAGAAATCCACCTGCCTCTGCCTCCCAAGTGCTGGCATTAAAGGTATGTGCCACCACTTTAAAAAAACTATTGACTGAGATTAGACATTGAGGTGAAACAGAGTAGATGCAGTGGTAATATTTAGTGAGATGCGAGATAACATATTTGTTTCAGATGTTTTCAGTACTCTACTTTGATTAAAGGCTCATTTTCCATGTTATCTATCCAAACTATATTTATCAAATGAAGTAAATATCAATCGCTTCATCAAACTCAAGTTCTGGAAACTCACTTTAGATGTAAGAGTCAGTGAAGCCATCTTTGGCCATTTTTTTTTTTCAGTATCGCTACTGTAAGCTCACTCATTCCACATACAGTCATGCAGATGCAGTGGACATTCAAGGTACCTCAAATCAAAAGATGTGTATACAGTCTAGGAACTGTTCCTTAAGGAAGGAGAAATGTGCTGAATCATGATAGATACATCAAATGCATGCCCTTGATGTGTTTGTGTGATTTATTTTCTTGGGAAGGAAAAGAGCCTGAAGACCATGTTGCAGCACAAGTGCTGACTGAGCAGTATCTGTCTTGAACACATGCTTAACTTTTCCTACTATTACCATGTTGAGGAAGAAATTGTCTTGTTACACTAGTCAATGGAACATATGTTTTAAGATATCGGAATGACTATTATTTTGAAAGTAACGATAGTAAAATTTACCAGAGTAAGAGTTCCCCTCTCTTTCTCTTGCTCCTTCTTTCTCTTTCCCTTTTTCCAAGGCTATCCCTTCACCATCCTTCCTCATGATTACTATATTATGGTTTGCTCTTATGATGCACAGGCAATGGGATAAGAAGTCATTTATTTAATGTAGACCATCTATGTTGAGTGGCCTAGCCTACACAACAATGAACTAAATGCATTTTTCTTTATGTTACCCAGTCTTTATATTCTGAAACAGCAGCACAAACAGATATATTCAAGTCCCATTGAGAATTTCGTTTTAGTTATTTTCCATATGTTTGCCTAAAAGACCGTAGTTAAGTTTATCACTGAAATTCACTATTACTACATTTTCCAATTCACAAGGAATAGGCATCATATAATGTCCTTTCGACCACCACCAATAGTTTATGATATGGTCTTGCAGCCTGTTCATTCTGCAACTCATATCTCAACATATATGTGTATGTTGTGATCCAAAATATACTGTGCACGATGAATATAAATACAAAATAACAAGAAAATCATGAGGGGTGTACAGAAATTAAATACAAAGACAGGCATGTAGGTTTATAAAAAAAGTACATGTATGAAGATGAGGGCAGTTATATAGTATATATTTGAACTATTTTAGGAAGAAGAAAGACTTTCCAGAGCATTTAATGTCAGATCTGATTCCTACAGTATGGGTAGATGAAAATCCTCCTATGATAAGTACTTTACTTTCTAATCATTCTTGCAGAAGCAAAAATCCATAGGATGGATAGGCATGACATTATTCAGTTGCTCAGAGGTAGGCTAATTTTCATGTACAAAGTCGTTGTACTAGGGTATGTATATATACAGTAAATCTTGAAAATTAAGTAATAAGAAACAAAATCATAGACCAAGAGGGGTACTGACTATTTAAATAGTAGCAAAATGAACTATGCTGAATTTAATCTGAAGTTAGCAATCTCAGTTAATATTTATACAAATAATAAGCAAGTGAAATATCTTAGTTTTACATTAAAAGTCGTCCATAAACTAAATACTACAATTTAGAGTGTCTAAAGTTAAAGGTAAAACATAACTGGGGCTGAAGAGATAGCTCAGCAGTTAAGAGCACTGCCTGCTGTTCCGAAAGTCCTAAATTCAAATCCTAGCAACCACACGGTGGCTCACAATCACCCGTAATGAGATCTGATGCCCTCTTCTGGAATGTCTGAAGACAGCTACAGTGTAACTTTATATCATAAATAAATAAATCTTTAAACAAACAAACAAAAAATAAAACATAACTAATTTTGGTGGTTTTTTTTTCAGAAAATTTAGTATTATTTCTGAATATTTATTTTTAATTTTGTGTGTTTTATGTGTTTGTGTGTATGTCTGTATGTGTCTGTGATATGTATGTGCAGGTACCCAATCAAAGCCAGAGGATGTCCTGGAACTGGAGTTACTGTTACTTCACAGTTGAAGAATAGACATGCATGGAACTCAGGTCTTTAGGTCTTTACAAAAGTAGTTCTTTTAACTACTGGGACATTTCCCTAGCCACTTTAATATTATTTTTGAGCTGTGTATTTCTGAGGACATACAAAATCTGTAGTGGCTCCAATTTAAACTGGGACTCTGCATACATAATATAATGTTAAATGGATGTATAACTTACTTTAGCATTGCCATACATTATCTACTTACATATGTAGGAATTTTTAAGAGCAAATCTAAAAGCAAATGTCTTTGCTTTAAATTTGAACTATTAGTATCTATTCCTAATTTATCAACCCATATTTGCAATGGGTTTTGAGGCTTTGGACAGTTGACAAGGAAAATTATTTAACCGTGATCTGAGAGTCTAGTTCCTCAAAGCTATCCTGCTCTAATTATACTACAGCATCCGTAATAATAAAAAAGTTTTTGAGTATATAGTAAGAAAAAATTCACATCTTTTTGTGGTAGATTAACCTACAGACTCCAGAACAGAAGGGTTATTGAACATATACATTCAAACAAATGAAAGAATCAAAATTAAAACTAATAAACTTGATAGAAAATGATGGTAATAAACATGATAGGAAAAAAGATAAAAACTGCAACAAAGAAAATTATTGAAGTAAAAATCGAAAATGAAATTACACATCATTGAAGGATACCTATCAAGATATCAACAATGTACTTCACAGAACTATACTTACTCCTAAAATTCATGTAAAAGCACCTAAGAACTCCCAATATCCAATTCAGTATTGTTCATAAAGAACAAGTCTAGTTTCAAGTGGAAACACAGAGTCACAGTAAAAAAA
>NW_022196898.1:61813521-61885721 GCF_008632895.1 Mastomys coucha | reverse complement strand
AAAAAAAAAAAAAAAAGCAGGGAAATATAAACAAAACCCCAAAACAGATAGACCAGTGTTAAAAATTGGAGATCTCAGAAAGAAACCACACATCTACAGATAACCAATGTTAAATAAGGGGTAAGAAAGAAGGTATTTCAGAAAGAAAAGACTCTCTCAAACAGTACTAAAAAGGATATTGAGGACTGATCCCTAAGTATCGTTCCTTATAAAAATTATCTCAGGCTGGATTACAGACCATACTTTAAAAACCAAACACATGGAACTACTTGAAGCATAGTGGGAATGCTACTAGACATCTATGGGAACAATAATTTTTTGATGCTTGCCAAAACACAGGAAAGCAGAAGTAGACAAATGCCATAGTGTCAAATAAAAAAGACTTCTACAGAGAAAGAAAATCAATAGGCGGGGAAAAAATTCTGCTAACTATTTGACAAAAGATTAAAGTGAAGAACATAAAAGGAACTGGAGAGATCAGTAGCAACAACTACCAAATGAGGGCTCTGATTAAAAATGGGCCAATTATCTGAGTGGATGTTTGTCAAAAGAAGTAAAAACGAACAAGAGATGCTTTAGAAATGCTCATAAGGTAATGGCTATTACCAAAACAGCAAAGGCTGAAAAGATACAGAAAAGGATACTGCCATACATGGTTTCAGTAATTAGAAACAGTGCATCTACAAGGAAAGCAGTGTGGAGGTTCCTCAAAAAGAGCAAAAGTGGATCTAACATATGATCTTCCTCTCCCCTTAGTGACTATATTTCCAAAGGGAATTAAGCCCACTAAGCAGAGCTCCCAGCACTCTTATTCTCATTGTGGCAACAGTAATGACTGCTAAGATGTGGAATCAACAGACCTATGTTTATAGAAGAGGCGGCAATTATATCAATTGGGATATTAGTCAGTCATAAAGAAAGGTAAAATCCTGTCATTTATGAAAGATTGAATGCAATCAGAGGACATATATCATATGAAATAAGGCAGACATGGACACTAGAAGAAAAGTGGCCCCTGTCCTCACTTATATGTAAAAGATAACTGAATATAGGATAGTTATTACACATGAGAGTGGAGGAAGGATAAAATACTACTAGTGAACAGGTGAAAATACACAGCTAGGATAAAAATACTTGTTTTTATAGACCTCAGTATACTTGGGGGATGACTATAGCTCATAATAATCTAATACATAGTCTATGAATCAAGACCTTCAAGCATTAGAAATATGAAGAGAGGAAAAGGTCATTAACCTGTTTTGTCAATGTGTATTATAGATATACATTAAAATATCAAGCTCTTGTCCATTAATACACAAAATTATTGGTCTGACACCCTCTTCTGGTGTGTCTGAAGACAGCTACAGTGTACTTAGATATAATAATAAATAAATCTTTTTAAAAAAATAGGACTGGAGAGATGGCTCAGCTGTTAAGAGCTCTGACTGCTCTACCTAAAGTCCTGAGTCTGTCACCGTCTTCTGTTATGAAGACAGCTACAGTGTACATACATATAATAATAAATAAATCTCTAAAAAAATACACAAAATTGTTATTTCTAGTTTAAATAAAATCTTTAAATTTCTTCTATAGTCACAATTTGTTTTTGTAATATTTTATTTTATTTATTTATTTTTATATATTTATTTATTTAGTGTTTGTATGCATGTTTGCCAAGGCATGTGTATGGAGGTCAAAGGAAAACTACAGAAGTTAGTTCTCTCCTTTTGGTATATGGACCTAGAGAAGTGAACATAGGACATCATCCTTGCTGGCAATCACCTTTACCCACTGAGACACCCCACCTGACCAACAACAGTTACTTTGACTATAGCAACTACACTGATTTTATAGATTTTTATAAAAACTCTGCTTCATTAAAAATCTTGTTTCCAAATATGGTGGTTTGAATATTCTTGGCTGAGGGGAAGGAGCACTACTAAGAGGTATGGCCTTATTGAAGGAGGCATAGCCTTAGTTGAGGAAGGGCTTTGAGGTCTCATATATATATGCTCAGGTATGGCCATTGTGATCCAGAGTCCCCCTCCTGGCTGCCTGAAGAAGATAATCTCCTCCTGGCTGCTTTCAGAACAAGATGGAGAACTCTCAGCAACTTCAGCAAGCACAATGTCTACTACCCCACACTGCCACACTTCCTGCCATGATGACAATGGGCTGAAGCTCTGAAACTGTAAGCCAGCCTCAATTAAATGCTTGCCTTTATAAAAAAGTTGCCTTGGCCATGGTGTCTGCACATCAGTAAAACCCCAGTAAGACGCCAAGTCCATGAAGTTGGACAACATAAAAAAATCTACAATATAGATGCATGTCTGTGCTCCATCTACTCATTAAGCATTCATTCTTTTACAAGGTGCGCACTAAGCTTTGGATATTTCACCCCTTGGAGAACACTATGGGTTAAAATTATTTAACAGCAGTTAACATTGTTCAGAGAGAGGAGTTGTTTGATTCATGCCAACTATGAGAACAAAATGGTTAAAGTTTATTCTGAGGTACTTACGATTCTGACACACTGAGGAACGTGGCTATTTTTCCAGCCTCCTTGGAAGCTGCCTACAGCTTGCACAGGTAACACCAATCTAAACATATACTGAATAATTCAAATGAATGAAAAAAAAAAAAAACTTACTCTCTTTCCAGGAGGACCTGGAGGGCCAGCTTCACCAGATGGACCAGGGGGACCCTAGAAATGTAAAAATGCACTGTTTAATAGGCTAGGTATTTTTTCTTAACCAACAAAATTCCTCCCTATATGAGCTGAAACTGACTCCTGTCTCGTGGACACACATCACTCATTCCTCAAAGCCTCACCTACCACTCACATACACGAAATGCCTCTAGATGTGCATAGAGTGAACTGTTATATTTACTCAGCAAACTTCTTCATAGATACAAGAAGGTGGCTCAAATTCCCTTTAAAATGTGGTAATAGGTATTTAGTAAACACCTAACAGAAACATGTACAGCTTTTATATTACAAACTCCGAGTAAATCTACCTATTACCTCTAAATTTCTCATACAATATTAGCACTTTTTAATGCTACTGTGGAGAGAATTATGAGGAATGTGTGCATAAGTATACCTTAGACTTCCAACACTTAAGAAAGAGATCCTTCAAAGAAATAGAGCTGTATTAAAGTTAATTCCCTTCATAATTTTGCTTTCCTAAGTAACCCACCAGGCTAAACACTATGTATTTTCAAAAAAATTAAAATGTCTATATTATACTTTCATTTAATTTCTTGGCTAAAATAGATTGGGAACTTCAGCAATCTACTAGTTTGTCTTTCTTTTATACTACTTGTTTGTATTTAAAAAGTATTTTTTATAAACAAGTGAGAGTGGGTGTGCTTCTGTCTCTTTTGCCTGCTTTAGGGACCCTTGTGCTTCTACTGGGCTGCTGCCTCATCAAGCTTTGATGTGAGGCTTTGTGCATGGTCTTATTGTGTCTTGTGTTATGTTTAGCTGGTGTTCTGGGAAGGCCTGTTCTTTTCTGGGAGAAGAGGGGACATAGGGGGAGGGGTAACTAGGAGGAGCTGAGGGGAAGCTACAGTCTAGATATATTGTATGAAAGAAGAGCAGATAAAACATTTTTTATAAAGTAATTGCTAAGTAAAAGAATTTGATATAGTGTGACAAGCTCATAAACCTATAATGACATATTTTGGAAATGCACACACAACATATAAAATGATATGATTCATTCAACCAAATTTGACTTAACTTGACTTCTTTAAATCATCTTTTTAAAAATGTATGAGGCTATGCAAGATTTGAAAAAAAAAGTAAGGTCTTGCTTACTGGTTGCCCTGGATCTCCATCTTCACCCTTGTCACCTCCAACACCATCTTGCCCCTGTAATGGACAGTGAAAATTAACCCAAATATTTCTTGTTCTATTTTATTATTATAAAGATACAACACTTCTACAGACTGTCTTGGAACACTGTTGAAATAAACTGTGATCTGATGGACAATCAATACTATACCACATATTTTTTCAGACTATGGCATCTCTTGCTCTTTCCACACCTAGCTGAGTGCAAAATACTCTTGATATTAGGAATGTTTGAAGGCACAATTAGTGTGGAACCCCAGTGTTTCCTTTCATCAGGAACAGATGTAAAGCAATTCCAGGTAGGATTTACATAGTAAACAAGATTAAGAAAGGAAGTCTTGAATTTTATAAAGAGAAGTATAGATGCCCCTCCTGTATTCTCTTTGGGCAATCTAAAAGTCTCAATGGTTGTCCAAATAAAGAGGAGCATCATATAACCAAGGTGCAAGAGTCATCAGTTAGATAGATATTGTCATCAATGTGATTATCTTCACTTGGTGTTCTGACTGTAGAAGTTCCCTTTTAATACACTTTTTTGTTGTTGTTGTTGTTGTTTTAAATTGTTGCTTAAGACTGAGGGAGCATCCCCACCAAAGCATCCTTTTCTTACTCCATGACACTTACAGCAGGACCAGGTTCTCCAGGTGGACCAGGATCTCCAGGAAATCCAACAGGTCCCTAGAGAGATGTTAAAAAAAGGACAATAAACAGATTATAAAGGAAGTATCAGCATGTTGTACTTTGATTTTAACAGATTAAAGTTATCTCAGAGACTGGTTAGATAGGTGTTCCAGATAGAATAATGAATAAAACTGAAAGAAACTATGACTATATGTGAAAATATAAGATGCCATAATGCCATAGGTTTCACCAGAGCCCCACATTTCTAGTCTATCTAGAAAAGCTAAGCAATGAGTGGGTTACAAATTTCACTTTAAAGGAGACAAACTCACCGGGTTCCCCTTGGGTCCATCATCACCTGGTGGCCCCTTAATACCAGCAGGACCCGCAGCACCAGGAGGCCCAGCTTCTCCTTTCTCTCCTCTCTCTCCTTTGGGACCCTTTCGAACACAAAGAAAAGAAAGGGTTACTTTACAAGCTCAGGTTCAAGGTTTGCACATTAGTACAGTGGGCTGGAAAGGGCTCTGCTATTGGAGTCTTGATTCTGCATTTCAAAACATCTGTCAGAATCTGAACTACAGGAGCTATGGGTCAGTGGCCATGAACCCTGTAAGTTAGGCAGTAAGAAGACTTCCAGGTGGCAAAGGGAATGTAGTATTTTTTTATAGCTTAATTTATGTTAGAATAATCAACCTTAATTAATATATGTTTATTGGATACAGCAAGGTTTGTTGTTTGTTTTTATTATGGGCAGTTCACCAAACACAATGTATATAATGAACATGTTATAGTTTTAATGACTTCACTCATGCAAATGCAGTCTTACAAAATGTATATACTAGTTAAAGTATCTGTAGGATTTTCAGTTATTAAACATATTTTTCTTTGAATTATGTTCATATTTATTGGGGCAGAAAAGGAGAGTAAAAAGAAAATTCTGCTATGATTCAAGTTCAATGTTCAAACTCTTTAAAAAAAATTCCTAAAGGTCTAATGAAGCTCAATATTGGCTTTAGTACTAAAGGACTTACACTTGAGCCAGCTTCCCCAGGGGGCCCTGGGTTCCCTGCTTCTCCAGGTTCACCCTACAAAGAAAATATCCCATGAGGATTAAAACACAGAAATGGTGTTTTTCATCAGCAACAATACATTTGTCATGACTTTCTTATTTTAGACTACCTTCTACATTTATGTATGGCTTAAAACACATCAAAAAACCTAACAAGAAGAAGTAGAATTAGGACTACTAGCCTCAGTAATTCAAGTGAGGAAACAGATTAAATGCTGATGTGGTTTTGAGAGATACAATCAAGCACATGAATCATCTCACCACCACGCCATAACAAAAACCACAACATCTTCTAATAGTTTGCATTTGTGTGCCATCAAAATTATATTACAATCAACTTCATTGATGTCAAATTACAAGTGATCATAAATTCACTCTCATGCTAACAAAATACATCGGCCTATATTGATAATCCTATGGAAGGAACTTAGTGGAAATCAGTGGGAGACACTGAGTGCAAGTAATCAAAATTCCTACATTTGAGTGTTTACATATTATAAATTTGATAGTTTTTATTATCTCACTTTAATTGAAATGATTATTTTCCAAGTCATCTAAACAATAAAGAATGACTTAGAAAACTATAATCTATATTTAAATGAAGATATTATGAATGTTTTCCTGTTTATGCTTATGTGAAAAGAACAATTTCCCAGGAAATTGTTTTAACATACATTACATACATATATTACATACATTACCATGGTATGAGACTTCACCCAAACTCCAAATATCTGGGAAAAGGTGCCTATTTTTATTAGTTTCATAGAAGATGTGTAAACATAAAAAAGTGCTTAAATTTTTCTCTTAGCATTTACAATCTTCAGGGCATAGGTGAAGCATGATGAATTGTTGAGTGGAACTACAGAATATTCCTAACTCTCTGGGCAGCTTCAGAGCACTCAGGACATGTTCTCAAGAAAGAAGGCACACGGGTAAAGCTTGTGGGATTTTTCAAACAATGGCTTGACATGTGTTTTATGCTAGAACAATTATATGCGATGAGGCTTTTTCTTCCAATAATTGTATCCGTCTCAACATACAGCTTTCACTTTGAGATTATAAACAAAGCTCCTAAAAACAATTGTCAAAGAAATTGCCTTATTTACCCATGAAGAGCTAGAAAGTGTAATTTGTTTCTAATTTAGTAATTAATGAGCTATTTGAATAGTGAGTCACATGCAGTTAATTATAAATACAAGAGCCTGAATGTGAAGCAGAGGTAAACACCACTATAAAACAGTCTAGTCTCATTACAGTGCTCTTTGAAGAGTTAACTCATTTAATGAAAATAAATGAATTTAACTATAAAGTAAAATATGTCAAAAAAGAATTTAAAGCAAATAAAATAATCATGTTTCAAGGTTAGGATAATAAACACCAAAGCTAAAATATTTTACATAGTTTCTCCTGTATAATATTTTATGGAATGAATAATTTTTTTGTTCCCTTAAAACTGGCAAAAAAATCTGAAAGGAAGCAAATATCAATGATGATTTTCTTTAAAATTCTATTAAGATATGAGAATGAATACATAAATAAGAAATCAAAGAATCATTCTGACATTTTTTTTTTAAAAAAAAGAACAGATTTTTAAGATGAAATAATGTTTACCAGAAAAAGGAGCTGTTCTGAACACAGATGTTGTGGCACATGCCAACTGCTTTGAAAAGTGCCAGAGACAGGCTGAAGTGTTAGTAATGAAAAGGTGACAAAAATCAGCGATTAATTGTTTTCCGATGTGAAAGACTCCTTTCTCCCCTGGATCAGCTGTAGAGAAGGGTTTCCTGTGCTTTAAGTACCAACTATCCCTAATGAAAGACACTGTAGTCTCATCAGACATTCAGAGGTTGAAGTGGAGACTGGCTTTGTCACTTCCTAATGAAGAAACAGTCCCCAAATCACTGTAATTAACCAAGCCTCAGATTTCCAGTTCACAAAAGCAGCTAACGCTACCTCCAACACAGCACTGAAACAGGAGACAATCTACACTCATCACCGCCACAGGTGTCAATACAAAACACACAAAAGCAGCACTTAATTTCAATCTGTGTAGGCTGTAGAATAGATAATACTGAATATGTAAATATATGTACAACACTTAGCACCAAACTCATGTTAGCAGCCTACAAAGTATGTCCCACAATTGTCAAAGCTGTTTAATTCTGGCTGTTTTCGGCCAGCATGAGCCTACCTTGTCTCCCACACCACCAACTGAACCAATAGAGCCTGGGGGTCCTTGTGGTCCCTGCAGTGTAGAAAAAGAAACAAAGTTATACTTTTAATGAAATGCTCAGCTCCTGAACGTGTATCTTGAGCTTTCAAAGGGATCCTGAGTAAGTTGAGGGGTGGGAAAAAAAAAAGTAACAATTTCTTCAGTTGCCACATTTACTAACAAGAAACAATTTACGACATTACATCTGCTTCCAACTTCAGGTAGATTCTATCATGTATTTTGTAGCTGAACCACAATTCCAATATCTGTGCTCATATAAAAGTCAGGAGTTTTGTGGTATGATTTTATATGGAACCAAAGGCATGACTCCATGTAAGAATGACTTAATTTGTGGGAAAAGCAAACCCTTAATAACCTGTTAGGCAGTAAATATCTTTGGGGAATAGAAGCCACACATGTTTTTCCAGTTTACCAGCTACTGATCTCTTTTATTAGTTCTGATCTGATAAAATTTAAGGCGGGCATAAAAAAAAAAAAAAGAATAAACCCTATGCAAAAGAATGTGGAGAACAGGTGGCTTCATTTGTAATACAGGAAGTCAGAAGTAGCTTACAAAGGCCTAGAAACCTATTGAAGGTTATTCCAGCATGGAGATGACATTTCCAAACTCTACAATGCCCCTTCAGAATGCTGGACCAGTTTTTCACGGAAATGTCCCATTTAAAGGTCTGAGAAGAAACCATTTTCTTCCAATGAGAGGATTCCCAGATGCACATATTTTCCTGAATGCTTTATAGACTGAAAATGTCTGAGGCAAACCTTTATGGAAAGGCTTTTATGTGGATGCATATGTAACAGGTATTCAGAGCACACACCTAGACTGTTACATTCAAAGCCAATTATAATCCTTTCACATCATTGCCAGAGAGGAAGCTTCAACTGAAGACTTCAATAATTGCTTCCAGAACATTTATCATATCACAGATGCAGTGTAATATATTATTCTCAAAACGTTTTATCATGAAACAAATTATGTTTTTCACCAGTAAGTATATATTTAATGTGAACTGGGTGTCTATTTTATATTAGTGGTAACACGTTCATGAGAAAAACCATTTTTTCATTGTATAATGAAGTGGCACAAATAGACAATTGTTGAGTTCTTGGTCACTTCTAAGAATAAACCATGATGTGATTATCTCCATTGTGTCTTTTAAACCATTTCCCAGAATACAATGCAGGCACAGAGTGTCCTTCAGGATTAACTAGCATACAATTCACAGTGCTTACATCAGCTCCATTGGGACCCAGAGGGCCTCGTGGGCCAGGAGGACCTGGTGGACCCTAGAAAAGATAAATAACAAAGTTTGACAAGATCACATACAAATGAACTTAACATTTTTATATTTTAAGAAAACTAAGTTAGGCGTGTGTTTATAAAATCACAGTCATGGTAGCACATCAGGGTTCTCAACATGCTGAATGAAGACAATATTACACCAGCAGATGACCCATTACACACTGACAGGGGATCAGCACTCAGAAAAAATAAACAGGAGAACAACCCAGGAAGTACAAATTATTCACAATGCACATAATGTTTTATGAAAAAATATGCCACAGCACAAAATAAACATATAGTTGGAACAAAAAGAAAAACAGTACAGGACCAGTTTTAGAATTAGGAAATTAAATGAAAGGACCCTGTTTGTAATCTGTGTGTACACTATTGTGTATATGGATTCTTAGGTTTGATATTCTAAAATTGAAAGTAACAATGGGGTTGAATTTTCAGAATGAACCATCTATATGTTCTGGAGTTATACCAACAAACACATTTGTTAAAACACTGTTGGGCAACATCCTCTATGTCTTGGTTGCAATTAAGACTGTTCAAAGTAAAATAAGTAAATAAATAAATAAATAAATAAATAAGATGTATTATTAAATAAACATATAAAAAGTTGTGAATACTCAGTCATTAGTATTTTTTTAAAAATACATTAAATTTTTCTCATGCTAAAATCAAAGCCTTTTCTAATGTGACATATTATCATATGCTCAAAGAGAATGCATAAACGACTCATGGAATCATTCCACTAGACCGAAGAACAGGACTGCAACGTGTTCTCTGCTGCTCCGGCGTATGGCCTAGTCATCCATGTATACTGTGAACTCCTTGCAGTTAGAATGATAGGAATAATTTTAAATATTTTTGAAATAATAAATGTGGGTATTGTTATTAAAGTGAATGAGATACAAGTAACAACTATGAAAACTTCAAAATATGAGTAGACTCCCATGCCCTGGTGTGGGTGTCCAACACAAAACAAAGCAAATGCATTCTTATAGGTGTTTTTTGCCTCATTTTGGTTTGTTCGTACAATTCTTTTCTTTTTGTCTTATTGGTCTTTTCTTTGTATATTTTCATTTCTGGTTTTGTGGGATATTATGATTTTTTTGCTTTTTGCTATTGTTTATGCTTGTGTTTTTTTTAAAAAGTAAGAGAAACCATGAAGTAGGTAGATGGGAGGAGCTAAGAAAAGGGTAAAAAAATGTTGAGAATATAGTTTATAAAAACCTTCAGTAAAACATAAAAATGTTAAAATGTGTATTTTGAAGCAAATTGAAATTGTCAACAATGTTGTTGGATGGATAGCAATTAATAAATATATTTATCCAATATCATTTGGTTTCATATACTTTGAAAAAAGATTTCCTTGCCACATGTTTGAAAGATTAAGTTGAAGTCTTAAAGTAAAGATTTCTAATAATAAACACAAAATTTGGTTACCATACTCTAGTTAATAATACATTTTTCTTTAAAGCTATAACTTGTTACAAAGTATAATAAATTTTAATCTCCTTCCATAGTTAGTAGTTATAGAAATCCTACATGAGTGCTACATATTCTTTATATATTCCACACCAACAGAATAAAAAGAAAAAGAAAAAGACTCACAAAACACTAGTGTGGTATTGTATCACATAAGTTATTGGGATTCATTAAATATGTGAACCACTGAATGTCATGTATGCATACAACATTATTTTAAAGTGAATGAAGAAAAATGACTTATATATTTGAAATAGTATCAGTATTTGCTTACTGTTGATGAAGCATGAATACAAATATAGAATTTAAGAGGAAGAGTAGCACAATTTTAAAAACGTTTGTTCAAAGTAACAAATTGTAGTGAAAAAATGTGTATTGTGGGCAGGCACAGTATCACTGAATCCCTGGAGAATACAAACCTACCATGGGGCCAACATCTCCATTTTCACCCTTTTCACCTGGTGGGCCTGGCAACCCCTAAGAAAACATAATTAAAAAACAGTTATCCATGTACTTTAAAAGATACATTTGAAGGATAGGGAGAAGATGTCTAAGTTGTTAATGGGCTTGCTGACAAATGTGAGGACCTGGGTTTACATCCTCAAAACCTATGTAACATCAGACACATCTGTAACCTTAAGGTTTGTACAGAGATGGAAGGCAAAGACGGGACCATGCTTTGTAGCTTGTTGGCCTTTTAGGCAATAGCAACACAGCAGCAAACATTGAGATAGTGCCTCAAACTGTGAAAGGCAAGACCAAACCAATAGTTACGGCTAACCTACACTCATGCACCACGAATCTTACTCATTTGTGCTCACATATACACAAACTCACCACAAAGACAAGAACAGAAACAGAGAGATGCTTTTAGCTAAGTTATAATGACAGTGAGTAAATATGAAGTTAAATAAATATGGGAAAATTAAGACCCAGAAACAAACATACAATTAAAATACGTACATTCAACGTTTTCCTACCTGCTATAGAATATATGGCAACATTTACAATCACAATCCATGCTTTGTACAGTATAGTAACTTGAGTTTTTGAGTTTTATAACAATAAATAAATATAAATTTGGATCTTACAAGCAGCTGTCCGCTTATTCTGTTTTGATCTAGAATATGCTCCTCATACTTTCATACTCTTATTTTATATTTTATATAATCAATTTTCAAAAGCCCTACTGAAGGAAACACTTTCAGTTAGGTAACAGATGAGCAAATTTGCCTTCCAATGTATTTCCAAGGTTGTAAGTACATTCTGAATCTCAGCCGCAAATTTTAAAAATCCACAAGGTAGGAAACCCATTCTATTTGCCACGCCTCTCTTCCCCCCAATCTCTCAATGTTGTAATAACAACACTGTAGTAAATGGACATTAGAAACCCAGTGTTCGAGAAAACTCAGGCAGAGTCAGGGCAGGAGGTCCTGGAGTTCAACCTGCCTACATCTCCACGGGGAAACTCCATTTCTGCTCCATCTCCTGATGTCCTCCACACAGAGCTGTGTGGATTTACTCTTTCTGTCTATAGCAATATTTTCAGTTCTTTCTTCATAAAATGAAATCGCTATCTACTTTGAAGCTACCACTTTTGCTTAGATATTGATTTTTAAGTCTCCTGTAAGTAGTGGGAATATCAAGTAAAACCTAGAGTCTCAGAAACTATTTGTTGAGTGAAAAAGTGAACTAATCCTGAGTAAAAACTAGTCAAAAAGGGTTACTCAAAAAAAAAAAAAATGATTCAACATTTGCTATGATAATGAAAAAACCTCCATTATTACAAAATTTTATGGGATATTAATGCTCTTGTGAAGAACAAAGTGTGTAAAACCAATAACTGACAAATGAGCACACATAGCAGTAACTTAACTAGAGAATGTGCATGGGAAAAATTGTGATTCCTATTGGGCAGGAATCATACAAGTAACGGCTGGCTTTTAACCATTTTAATGATGTAATTATCTATGTACAATGCCGTAAACTATACAAAATTATTTTTAATTTTGAGATTATAAAATTCATATGAATTCTTTTTTTAATTGGATATATTATTTATTTACATTTCAAATTTATCCCCTTTCCCAGTTTCCCTTCTGTACATCCCCTAGCCTATCCCCCTCTCTCTGTTTCTATGAGGGTGACCCCCCCACCCCCACTCACACCTCACACCCTGGCATTCCCCTACACTGGGGCATTGAGCATTCACAGGACCAATTGCCTCTCCTCTCATTGATGTTCTAATACTGCAGTAAACATGGCAACAGTGCTAAAATCTATTATTCTAATAAAACTATTGTGTTTGGGACATCAATAGAAGAGGTACAAGTTACTCGATTAGCTCACAGCAATGCATCTGTGCTCTGTCTTCGAACAGTGTTCCAGAATAAAGAGTGGAAACAGGGTTCCCAGAGCAGGGCTTACTCATTTGCCAAGATGACCTTTGATAAAAGCATTCTGTCCTGTTCTTAGGCCAGGAAACAGTTTTATGTTCTACTAATTGCACCTGACTCCCAGGAAAGAAACTGCTCTCGTGGACATATTTGTAAGTATTTCCAATGTGGCACACTTCTGTTTTTCAGAAAGATCCTTTAATGTGAATTTTGTCTTTTTTTTTCTTTCTCAAATGCCAGTATGATATTTAAGATATCAGCTTATACATTTCCCAAATCGTTACCATTTTCTGATGGCAGCGTCTAGAATTTTAATTAGATTTTTTAAAAAAAATGAACTAATCTGAGTGAGTATGAAAGGCATCACTCTACATAAAATGTGCCAGACGTAAATTACTAAGAGTTTAAATCCAAGTGCTTTAACTTCAGAAACTTTCCAGATTAACAAGTACAGGACTTAAGCACTTAAATATGCAATTTAACCCAGATAAAGTAAACTCTTCACTTGAGACCATTTTCTTTAGAGTGTATTGAACTTAAACATAATGGAGTCTTAAAACCATACACAAAATGATAATTACATATTTCCTCTTTGCAGGGGTTCATACCTTTTAGTTTTGAGTTCATATCTAGATACTCTATAGTCAACATTGGAAGACAGTTTTTCTTGTATTCACATTACAAGCATGATTTGAAATGGTCTCTTCTATTTATACATGTGATCATTCCTATCAGTTCAGCAGAGTAAATTATAAAAAAAGAAATATTTTATGTTATGCTTGACTGTATTTTGAATTAAGGCAGATTGTTCTTTCTACTAGAATTAATAGAGACATAATGAATGAGAGTCTCTTGTTCCAAAGAAAAAAAATGAGCCAATGATACCCTACTGTTTGTTACTCAGGCTTCACATGTCCTAGCTCTTCTCTGATACATGGATGAATCAGACTTGTTTTAATATTTTTAATTTAAAAATCACTTGAATACCAAATGAATTCAAGACAAGAATCTACACTTGTTATGTTTCTATAATTATGTGTAAACATATTTAGTATATCATGCATTCAAAACCACATAAATCTTTTATAGAGATAAATAATAAATTCCAAATCCAAACTTGTTTGAGTTAGAGATTATTACTTGTTATTTCTATTTACTAAAATTACTAATATTTAATCACCCATAAGTATTCAATTAAATAATAAAGATGATTTTAATATGCTATTATATTAGCTGCTTTTAATTTTATTTAGAAAATATTTATGAGCAAATATAGCATTTTTACAATTTCTTTATAAATGGTTTTTGATACTTCATCAAATATTTTTAATTATATATTTCTATAAATTTCATTGATTAAAATTTCATTGATTATTTTATTGATTCTATAAGTACAAAATATAAGACAAAATCTTTAACCATGAGATCTGTGCTTTAAAGTAGAATGTTTAAAGGATCATGAAGGATCAGTTAAATTAATGGGGAAGAAAAGGAAATTAAATCATTTACAAATTTATTGGCACTTTGACTTTCATTCTTACTTGTTATTTTTAAAAATGTGTTACTTCTCACACATGTTGATAAGCAGTATTCACAGCTATATTTGTAATTACCTAACAACTTTAAAAGTGTTAAACAAAAAGTAAAGGTTTTCTGATTTTCTACTGTACATTTAGAATAATTGTCTTATCATTTTGACAAGTAACCATTCAATGGCTATTTTACAATAATACTTATATTCTAATTAATAATATTGTATCACAATGTAACTACAATTTTATCCATAGATATTTTAGATTAAAAACTAATATTTGATTTCATTTAAAAATAAAAAATTGCATATATATTTATCCCACTTTCATGTAACTGCACAAAATTGTAGGTATTGTGATTTAGATGTTTCTACTTTTGCAAAATCACTAGTGTGACAAAATTAATATCCATACTGTACATGAATGTCATTTAAAACCGAGCTATCATCTCAAAGAAGGCATAGACAGGTACATCACACTCAAGTGGAAGAAGATAGGCAGGTGCTTCGAAGGTTTGCAAAACCCAGTAATCATCCAGCGGAAAGGAAAAAACAACAGGGAGGATTGATTGGATACCATGCAGTGTTTTCTATGAGAACTTTATAATAAAATTCATATAAAAGTTTTGTGCCCTTTACTGTTTAACAATTTAATATTTGGTTTGGGGATTTTTTTATTATTTCTCCAATTATTTTATTACTTTTTTTTCTTTACAGTCCAGTCCTTACCTCCTAAGGGCCTGAACTCCCACAGTTCCTTTTCACATTTCTCTTCCCCCACCCTGTCTCCAAGAGAATGTCTCCACCCCACCCCACTCTCCACTCCTGCCAAGCCTCCCCAGTCCCTGAGGCCTTAAGTCTCTCCAGGGTTAGGTGCTTCTTCTCTCACTGAGGCCAGACCAGGCAGTTCTCTGAGGTATACGTGTTGGAGGCCTCATATAAGCTAGTGTATGCTGCCTGGTTGGTGACTCAGTGTCTAAGAGATCTCAGGGGTCCAAGGTAGTTGAGACTACTGGTCTTCTTATGGGGTCACCCTCCTACTCCTAGTTTGTGAAATGTATTTAAAAAAACAAATATCAATTAAGCAATAAATTAATATTTGTTTATAAAATATACTTCACAATCTATAGAATCATCACTTTGCTAATTTCATTGATCTATTATCTATTTATTTTATTTGTTATTAAGAGACTGCTGCAGTTGATTTGCCACTTCAAATTCTTTTAAATGTTTCATTCATCTGAAATACTAATTCCTCTAGAGGACTCTTTCAAGTGTTTTGTTTTGTTTTGTTCTTTATCTATTAGAGCTACAAGACTGTGGTTTACCTTTTAGAACAAAATGGAAATTGAGGGACAGCCTCATGTATCAGAAACAGAAACCAAGGAAATGCATTTTCAAGTGTGCGTTTAAAAGAATTCCTAATGAAAAGGCAGTTGTGTTCTCTCTCTCTCTGTCTCTCTCTCTGTCTCTCACTTTCTCTGTCTGTCTCTGTCTGTCTCTGTCTCTCTGTCTCTCTCACACTCACACACACTCACACTCACCATCACCACCACCACAAGCACAAACACACAGGTACTTTGTTTCTCTGCTGCTGGACATCCAGAGTAAGAGGTCAGTGGAAAGTATGCAGAGGACTCTTACCTGAAGACCTATGGGTCCAGGAGGTCCTGGGAAACCTCGTGCGCCTTCATCACCTTTTTGTCCAAACATTCCCTGCTGTCCTCGGGGACCTGCCTCACCATCTCCACCCTAGAGAACAGCAAGATACTGCTCAGTATTGGAGAAAACATTATAATACATTATTCTAGAAATGAAGCCATTGCTAATTTGTTCAAAGCAAATCTACCAAATAATTACAAAACAGACTCAGTTCCCATTGTTTTCTGCAAATAAGCCATTGTTTGCTTCACAAGCATTCCTTGTTTCTGGAGTCTAGCTGGTTTTATTTTGTCACACCAAATAAAGTAAGTACGGTCCAGAAGACAAATAATGTTCAAATTCATTAGATATTAAATGATGTTCCTCTGGTTCTTATTTAAATAGTGCCATTATAAAACATACAGCTAGTTATATTGGGTCACTGTTTAGAATACAAGTAAACTTATTAGCACACAGGATCATCTAGATCTATAACTAACAGTTCATAAATTTAGTCAAGGAACTAAAAGTATCTAAGTTTGTGGAATGAAGAGGTAAGAATACTTACAGCAATTCCAGGAGCACCAACAGGTCCTTGAAGACCCGGGGGACCAGGAGGACCCTGAAGTGACATACAAGTCAGAAATCTTAAAAGTGAGGCTTCACAGGCACCAACCAAATTAAAAACAAAAACAAACAAACAAAAAATACAAAACAAAAACATGATGGCTGACCAAGACCTACTAAGCATCTCTATATTCCTTTGGAAATAAAGAGATATCATTTAGATGGCTTTGTAATTACTTTAGCAACTATCAAGTATTTTAATCCCTGTAGACAGATAGTTTCAGATTTATGTCATGTTTATGTAATCCAAGTTACGTTGGCATTTATTAAAACATGAAAACACTCTGTATCTGGATGTTATAGATGTCTAACAATAGATTCTTCTACTAACATAAACCAGTTTCAAGACTTTTTTTTTCCAATTAGATTTCTTTAGTGATTTTATATCAGGAACAACATGAAAAATTTTGTTTAAATTATCAACAGGATTCTTAGATGCTGTTCATAGAATATATTGATATATGAACATCAAAAATTTCTGTGTGTGCACACATGTTACATATAAGGGTTTAAAACTATTTTGAATAATTCAAATAGGTATTAGTTTCAATAGGTATTATGAGTCATCCATACATAGGCATCTCAATTTTTTCTTTTCTTGTATTAACTAATCCATAAATAGAGTCAGGTATTATTCCTTTTACACTTTTCCCAACTTTCCAGGAACTAAAGTTATTTGTAAGAGGAAACCTCACTTGAGAAAATTCCCCTACTTGAATAGGCCATGTGCATGCCTGCTGAACATCTTTTTGAGAGGTGATTGATATGCAAAGGTTCAGCCTGCGGGAGGGAGAGTGCAAGCCAGGAAGAGCAAGCTGCTATGCTGCACTTCCTGTGGCCTCTGAGCAGCTCCCTCTTCCAGGTTCCTGCTGTAGGTTCCTGCCCTGACATCCTTTGGCAATGGACTGTGATCCACCTATATATCTGTGTGATTCTAGAATGTAATCCATATTTGTCATCAGCTTTGTGAATACAGGTTGTCTTAATAAGACTACAGTAAACATAAGAGAATTTATATACATAAATGACTTTCATTTGATTTATGTCGCATATTCACATGTGTGTGTATGTGTGTTTGTTATATGTGTGTTGTATGTACACATGTATATGTGAAGGACAAAGTGAGATGTCAGCTTGTGTCGTATTTGTACTCTATGCAGATATGCATAGGAGAAGGACCGAGAAAGATGGCTGTGTTGTATGTGTGCTCTATGTACATACGCAGAGGAGAAGGACAGAGGAAGATGTGTTAGCACTCTTTGATTTACTTCACTGAATAATGGTCTTTCACAGAACCCAAACCTAGACTGACTTACAGCTGCTCCTACATCATACATGCGATCAGGGATCTCAACATTAGTCTGCATGCTAAAGCAACAAGTGTCCTTGCTGTCTAAGGCATTTCCCAAATCCCTTTACTATACATTTTCATTAGGATAAACGATTTCTTGGTTACTATTTCAGATAAACCAACAGGTGCATATTTAAGTTATTTCTCCTTAAATTCACAGTAAAACAATGACCATGACAAAAATACGCTTCAGCTAAACGTTAGTATAGAAACATGTCCATATAAATGGATTAGGAATGATGCTCCGTCACCACAGTGCAAGGAACTCACATTTTCGCCTTTATCACCTTTGCTGCCCTTTTGGCCCGGTTCACCAATTTCACCCTGTGTTGAAAAGATGCATGTTAAAGCTAATTTCCAAATTACCATACCACATTCCTGTCATTATCATTAAACGATAACATTTTACCCTTAATACAATTATCGAAAGAACTTAAAAACCATGGTTTTAATGTAAATGCTATGACTCTTTGTTTATCTGTAACTGATCATTTGATAGAAAGACGAAGGCAGCATCACACTGAGGACTGCAATGAGAAATGCGGCTTAAAAACTGACTTTGCCCTGAATGTCACCACCATACGTTGGCAGTGGAATTATATTGATCTCTATACCTATAAGGAAATGGCAATCAAATGTACTTTTTTTCTTTTTTCTCAGTTTTCAAATAGGCAAGATGATAGGAATATTATTTCACAATTTTTCAAATAACAATAAGGTTAAAAACTAAGTTGAAAGAATAAAATCCCACATTTTGTATAAAACATTGGGAACATTTAGTTGCTAAAAAGGATTAATAATGCACCTACAGACCATTTTTATTCTTGCAGTGCAAAATATCCGGACCAAACATGGACTAATAATTATTTTCAATGTACAGTTCCATAAGAAACTAATTTTAAAAATATAAAATTATTGTTCTCTTATTACATCTTATGTATCTACTCTATATTCTTTTGATTATATAAAAAAGCTATCGAAGTTAAAAAAAAACATGACCAAAAATCTTTCACTTTAGAGTTAAGTCTTGATTAGCTGTAGAGTTCTTGAGAAAACACTTAATATTCTTTCTTAGGATACACTAACAGGAACAATAACACCTACCTTGTCTCCATCTTCTCCAGGAGAGCCAGCAGGACCAGCAGGTCCTGGGAGACCCACAGGGCCTTGCACCCCATCTCTACCTGCAGGGCCCTGGGGACCCTTTTCTCCCTGCATTGAAAACACAAGATATCATTAAATTGCTCTAAGAAACCCATAAAGGTTGTACATAGTTAAAAAATAATGCATACACATATAAAATAAATTTACATGCACATGAGAGTGTGTAAACACAAATATGTATATACATACAACTACAAATATCGAAAGAAATTATTTAATCTTTCTGGGAAACAAATTTCAAGCTGCAACCTGCAAACAGAAACAATGAAATTTTTCCTCTGTAGGTAACTAATAATGCCAGGAAAACTTATGTGCCTTTTAATAATTTATCAGTCTCTGGCTCCCCTCTATAAATTTTATTAGATGCAACTGAGAAAATAAATAGTTTAACAAAATATATTTTCCCAAACAAATATTTGCAAATCAGATGTCTACTGTCTCTGGAAACACTCAAAACCTATACCTTGTCTTTCCAACACTAATGATGTTAGACTCAAATCTACATAAAACTTTATGAAAGGATCTATATGTACCCAGTTCCCATTTTTACAAGTGTTTTGTAGATTCTATGAGATGAGATATTTTAATTCATATCTGCCTTTCCTGACAGCAAAGAACATGTGTTGGGTCTCTCTTTCTCTACGTTTTTTTGTGCCTCTTTGAGAGTAGTATCATTTTTTATTCTATTTGAAAATTTATGTACAGTGAAAAGGTAGAGATTTGCTGATACAAACAACCCACACAAGCATGAAACGTATGCTTTGAGTTTTAAAATAATCTACTTCTCAGTATTGGTATTTCCACCAGTTTTGCAGAAGGCAATGTTCTTGATTGTATTTGGTAGTTTTTCTCTTGTTGCGTTAACTGAGAAGCTTCAAGTGCTCATCTTACCTCTGCATCATACACTTATCTCCCAGTCTCCTGTTCCTTCATACTAATGCATATTTATTGATTTTGTCTCCAGTTACCTCCTTAAAACAATAGCTTGGGAGAGGTTGATATCAAACCCAGGGCCACATAACTGCTAGGAAAGCCATTAACACCAGGATACCTTCTCATCATCTCCTAATTTATTTCTTAATTAAAAAGCATTTGCACTTTCTTCTTCACTGAAACTTGTCAAACATTAGTATCCTTTGTCTGAGCTACTGAAATCACTGACTGCCTTCATATATTCATGTCTTGTCTTTCCTTCCACTTCATTTCCCCACTACAAGTGAAGAGCCAGTCAGGTCATATCACATCATTAGGTGAATTTATTTACTTTATCATTCTTCAGAGTGATCACTTGCCTCGCTATGATGTCTAGTGTCAATGGTCTGCTTACAGAAGTTACAATTAACTAGGAGAAGACTCTGGGAATGGCTGCAGTGAATGCCTCAATTGAGGATGAAAGACTCGCCTACCATGGTGGACACCATTCCTGGGTTGGTGCGTTCTACACCTTCATAAGATGGAGACTGGTAGCTACTCAGTAAGCAGGTATTCATCTTTCATTCTCTGCTTTTAGCATACAAGCAAAGTGATCAGCTACCTCGAACTCATGCAACCTTGACTTTCACACTGACTGTGGGTACCTTGAACTGTGAGTTAAAATAAACCCTTTCTCTTAAAAGTTGCTTTAGTCTGAGTATTTTATGGCACAATTAGGAAAAATACTAAGACACTTCCTTAACCTATTTCCTACTGGGATCTGAAGACATCAAATGAGGACATCTAAGAGAACAAAACACTTTTGCTACAAAGCTGTCACTGCTTTATTGCTAAGTTTATATAACTGAACTGATGTCACAATTCTTAGAATTTATCTCTCCTCACTCAAGAGCTCTCCTGTGTTATTTAATGGTCATTGCATCCTCTCTCTTTTTTTTTCTTGGATATGTTCTTTATTTACATTTCAAATGTTATGCCCTTTCCTGGTTTCTCCCCCTACAGAAAACCCCTTATCCCATCCTCTCTCCCCCTGCTTCTATGAGGGTGTTACCCTCATGGCTAACCTGAGGTAAGCGATATACACAGACTATATACCTTGATAGTCTACTTTCCTTCATTGAGCAGTACAACTGTCCAATAGGTCAAATACAAGTTTTACTTTCTGTATCCTGCTATCCTGTTCTATGTCATTTAATTTTGGCCAATGCTTTCACCTGATCTTGCAAGACTTCTCCACAGGTATCTAACACCACCAATACTACTTTATGATAAGGTACATAAGCCGAAAATCTTCCTTAAAGTACTGTTAATTCAGTAGCTACCAGTTAGATTTCCTAAGTACTGAGGTACAATAATAAGAATACCTGTAGCTCTAGGTGTGGAAAAATGGGAGGACCTAATTGAGCAAGGATTTCATGGTCTGCTAGACAGGATATCACCATCTGTCAAGACTTGTAGGACCTCAGTCTACCTAAATATTTTTCATCAGTCTCTCTAAATTAATTTTTAAAATAACTGACAGCGCATTTGACCTTGGTATTTGATTCAGCATTTTATTTTATAAATCAAATATGTATTCAATTTAAATCAAAGGATTGAATACATTATCCTCATAGAACTTATATTTTCATTTTGTATGAAAAGCAATGAAGTCCCTTTTATCTGTATTCATCCTTCATTGCACAAGTTATGTATGGCCTACATTTTTCAATTAAGTGGGATCTAAGACGTTGAGCCCTTTTCCTCTGTCTCTTCCCAGTGAACCATATAGTGTAAGACATGTGGCCTTAGAAAATTTCTTAGCACAAATCTACAATATGCCTTTGCTTCAAAGCAAAAATTATATCCAAGAGTATAAGGGTACCAGTCTAACATTCTGAATAAATTGCAAGTAGAATAGCTAGACTATCATGGTTTGAAAGTGTTCCCCAAAAACATACTGAATATGTCATTGTCTATGTAATGATTAGAAGGTGGGGCTTAATGAAGGTGATCATTCTATAAGATCAAAAAATAAATGAATGGTATCAGAAATTGATTGGGTTCATTATTACAGAAGTAAATAAATGTAAAAAGGGGTTTTCCCACCCTCTCTTAGTCTTTCATTGTCACAGGTGAGTATAAACCAGGGGTTTCCTGAGACTCCTCCTTTTGGAATTTTTAGTTTCCACATCAGTACTTGGTATCCTATTGTTCACGCTGAATTATCCAGGGTAGTATTCTATCTCAAGACTGAAAAGGCTAAGGCACTTAAAGATCAGGGCAGGGCAAGAAAGAAAAATCTATGGACAATGAGTATAATTCCATTTCTAAAGCCAAGACAGTATTTAAAGGGCAGTAATATTTTGAATTACAAGTTTAAACTCAATTGTGTATCTCACACCTTACAAGACAAAGTATCAAACTGTATTTATGTGCATCTTCATACTTTTTAATCTATATTGATTTAATTACTTTGTGTATTCATCTTGAACGAAGAGAGTCTACTTTATAAAATTCAATGTGATTGAAGCAAAGACAGAGACAAAGGAGACAAAACTAAGAAATTGATTAAAGTCCACAATAATCGAGATATCAAAATTTTAAATCCAATAGCTATAACATGCAATAATCAGATATTTCCCAACTCAGTTACTACAGAGCAAAACTCGACTTCTATGAGAAGCTCAAGTATGTCCTTAGGGTACATTTATTAACTATAGAAACACTGGAGATGAAGTTTGTATTCCAAGAGGTATAAAAAGTTCATATTTTTCTAATGTAAAGCAGCAAGGTATATAAAATTTAATCAAAACTCCCATTTTACTTTTAGAATGAGCAAAATTAGAAGCCTTTTACATTAATAACATTCCACTGCCTCACAGATATCAGGGCTTCGTAACTTGTGGGGAAATGCCATCTCGTCTAATTGAATTTGAAAGCTTCTCTATTGTAAGAATACAAGGAGCTGCCTTCCTATGCCAGGCACATTTGCAGGGAGAATGCGGTGAGGTGTGAAGAGCTAATATTCTCAAATAAAATGTAATCATGTGTGCAGGCTGGCAGTGTCATATATTTTTCCTTCTGCCATACTTACAGGAGCACCTTTTTCTCCAGCTGGACCAGGAGGGCCCTGGGGGCCTGGACGTCCGGGCAAACCGATTGGCCCTGCTGTGCCTGCTGAGCCTCGCTCTCCAGGAGAGCCCTAGAATGTAAGAACAAGGATATCTTGTTATTAATAGTGAAAACAAATGCTGCCATGAGAATCACCTACTTAATAATAAAAATATAATTTAGTAAAAAAAAAATCAAGCTAAATTTGAAAAAAAAATTAAGAACTCAGAAGTAGATATAGCAACCACATGAAGGGCTAAATCCTAATATCTGATATTTGAAATTTTCAATGAACTGAAAGATACCCTAAAGTTCTAGTTTCTGAGATGGTAGCTATGAAAACTTGTTTTCATAACTATATACAATGTTGTATATGATTTGTATTGAACCTTGTATAGTTTTCTTATATCACAAAGGATTAACAGATCTGTTCATCACACTGTTACTGAACTCTGGTCTCAATTCAAAGTTGCTAAATATTTTTTTCCTAAATCCAAAAGTTGAGCTTACATGTCTCAATTATATACTGTCTAGTAAAGTTATTAGCTTTTAGGGCAGGCTTTGGAATTTTTGTTCAGAAAAGACCTGTGAATTTATCTTGGTCTCATTTGTACATATAACTATATGTACAAATATAACAATAGAAATAATTGAACACAATTATATTAATGATGTGCATTTATTCTTTTATAAATTAGGTAGAACATTGGACACGTTTGATTCCTCAGTCACTGAAATGCAGTCAACAGAAATTTCCAAAACATTAACTTAATATATAGGTTCCTTATAAAATTAAAAAAAGCAAATGTTACTCTCTTTGGATGTATTATGACTGACACGTGTTTGTGGCTTTTATTTTGGAACAATGTGTTTGCTGAAAGTAAAGTATGCCTAATATTTAAAATTAACCTAAATATTATATACAATTTTCATGTACCTCAAGAAGAGATACAATGCTGATTCCAATCTAAGGATGTGTGCAGAGTATGTAGATGTTATGTATTATTATTAGAAAGCAAACTATTTTACATTCTGCCTTAAAGCATTCTTAAGATTAAATTTCAGATTATTATCTTCCTTTTGGAGGCTGCATTAAAATTAATAACAAAATATATTGCTTTTCCATAGTTAAAATATTTATCATGATCTTGTCAGATCTCATAAGCATTAAAACAAATGAGGGGAAGACAAGACAAAGAAGACTTTCAGAATATACCTGTGCCCAAATGTACAACACCAATCCAGGTTTTTCTACTAGTTATGATGGATATTTTCTAAGCTTAGCTATCGGTAACAATTGAATGTTCAACATTGATTTTATTTTATCTACAAATAATTGCAAAGTAAAAATCTGTGGTGTTACCTATTGATTAAACAAATGATATACAGCAAAGTTGAAAATGTTAAATAGTCTCAGAACATCTTTGAACAAATAAAACTTTCAGATTTAATAACAGTGAAGTACTCTCTTTTCTGTAGTTTCATCTCAATTTCAGAAGAAGTGCCTGTTATATATTCAGCACAAGTACAAAGGGAGTCTGTGCTAACATGACACTAGGAAACAGCTTTGAGAAACTCATCTTCAAGCTTAATATTTTTCATAAAGCTTAGGTATTTATTTTGATAAAAAATTTTGAGTGTGTATGTAGTAAATATAATTATTCTGTGTAGTAAGCTAAATCATTTTATAAACAAAACAATTATGTATAAAACATATATATTTATGTATATCTCTATATATACATATATATATATATATATATATATATATATATATATATATATACAGGTTAAACTGATAGTGCTCAAAATTTTTTACACTGACGAAGCACTTGTGGTGGCTACCAGCACAACAAAGCTTTCCATAAATATGTGTGTCAATTAGTAGTGTGATCCTTCTCTTTCCAGCCCTGGAACCATTCCTTTTTTGATCTTGACTAAGTTGTTTTAGGTTTATTTTCTCACCAATAAAATAGGAGCAGAACTAGTCTGTGATCCAGTTCATGAAATGTTTAGCATTGTGATGTACCTAAAGATTTTTAGGAAATGCTTATTTGACAAAAGGAATATAATTGATTTTGGATAATTGTGCCTAGGCAGACTTTTACTTGAAAGACATATATAACATTTAGCATTAACAAAACTGAAAGTTAATGGAAGTCATTAAAGATGAGGAGACTCTTGTGCCACTAAGGTCATGTTAGGTAGAGGAGAGCATATTCCATATATCATTATTGTATCCTTGAGTTTTGACTGCAATGGCAATCTATAAAATAAAAAAAAAAAAAAAACCTACAGGACTATCACTTTTGTTTTGTGTGATATAGGTAGCAATGGGCCATGCAGTTTAAAAGGTTTGTAAAGTTTGTTTCTCTTTTTTATTCCTATGACCAACACTCCATTCTAGATATTAACCACTATAGGACACATATTTTCATGTTTCTAAATTTCAAAAGAGAAGGCTTTACACTTTGTGATCTTTAAACCTTGTACTATATTTCTTTCTTCTACATTATCTTTACCTTCTTCCTACAACCAGTCCTTTTAAATATTGCTGCATCTCCCTATAATCGTCATAATGGTAACAAAACAGGAAGCTCTGGCCCTGGTGTGTCTCCTTGGACGAGTGAGACTGGGGCTCTTTCTCTAACCTTTGCCCAGAAGGAGACACTAGAGAACCTACATTATCAGTTACTTTCATTGCTTGTTTCTTATTCAAGGGAGGTTTTGTAAAGCAAACAAAAGTAGAAATCAGACAAGTTATCTCATCAGCATTCAGTGTAAATGAGGAAAAACAAATGCAAGCAAGTACTTAGGACCCAAAGCTGCATACACAGAAAAGAAAACTGTATTTCCACCCTTCCATGTTGAGCAAGGTGATCTTCATTACAATACTACGAGGTCATTACATCCTTGTAATGACATACTTTAAGTCACATAAAATAAAAGTCTAGATGAAATATCAAACATTATTGGAATTTTTAGTATAAACCTTGAGTGATCAGCTCAAACTTTTGCACTATTTGTTGCGCTATCTTGCCCTGACCATCATGTCTGTATACAGATTGACACTCCTTGGGCATAACAGTTTTGTTCTTAAGAACAAAGTGGAACACATGGCTCAAGAGTCATTAAGACCATTATTCTAAAATCTCGATTCTCTCATCAGAAAAAAAAATAGAGCAGAATAAAGAGGGGAAAATGAGACAAAAAAGAGCTATGACAAAGAGACATGTAAGCTATTGAAGAAATGACAAGGAGAAATAATTCACAAAAGGAGAAGTTAGAATCTAAAATATTAAGATTTAGTAACAAAAGAGAAATCAACAAGGTTGGCATCAAGACATGCATTATAAGTTGGAAAATATTGGAAATACACTTTAGGAACTTCCTGTCTGCTTCCTCTCATATGTTTGCTTTCTAAATATAAAAAAATTCTACCACTCCCAGAATAACAACAAGCCCTGAGTTAGTAAATAAAAAAAAAATATACTTATTAAATTAATTAAGAACACAAGGAAAAGGCTTTGGCCAGCCTGTGACTTTTAAAATCCTAGTTTAAAGATTTATACCTTTAATTCTCTCTCTCTCTCTCTCTCTCTCTCTCTCTCCCTCTCTCTCTCCCTCTCTCTCTCTCCCTCTCTCTCCCTCCCTCCCTCCCTCCTTCCCTCCCTCCCTCCTTCTTTCTCTCTCTCTCTCTCTCTCTCTCTGTGTGTGTGTGTGTGTGTATGCGTGTGTGTGTTCACACACACACACGCATATACACACATGCTGTGGGTTTGTAAATATGAGTTCAATGGTGACTTCAGAGACCACAAGAAAGTGATGGATCCCATAGAGCCGAGTAACAGGTTGGTGACTTACAGCTGTGTAATACTCTCAAAGAGTATAGTGATTTAAAAACCTTGAGGGTGTCACTATATCACATGGCTGAGAACCAAAGGTTGATATGAATAGTGATATAGGTATGTCATTTTTCTTAGGATCACATTATGAAGAGGATTTGTTGACCATGATTATAAAGTTGATTCTAAAGGCACAAGTGTGGTTCAACAAAATTATGGCATAGTGAAGGAAGTATGTCGAACTCATGAACTGTTGGAGGACAGGGAGCAAAATGAATGGAGTCAAGGAGAAGAGTTAAAACACTGTGAGGAAGAGAACCAAAGGACTAAGCAAAGGCAATGGGGGTAGAAACGAAGATGAAGTACTGTGAAGATTATTAACCTTGACTTAAGTAGGAGAAAGAAGATAAAATGAAAACAAGCTTCTAAATATGGCATCTTGTGTGCTACGGTGATGCTTCAGATGCGTTGCAGAGAACAACAGTGGCTTTGAAAACATGAGCTCTGAACTCTGTTTCTCTACAGTTTAAACACACCTTCAGGAACAAGAGAGAAGCTAAACTGGTGTTTGCTCACAGCCTGTTATTTCATAATGTGACAGACCTACTAAAAAGTCACCACTAGCATGTGAAATGACATCTTTTCATTTTTATTCGATTTTTTTATCACTGAAAAATTCAAGTCCCATCGAGCAATTAAATCAGACAATATAATATATATGAAATTGAAGCTTATTTTACAATTAATTATTAAATGAGAGACTGAATAAGAAGACAAATTGAAACCATAATCTCTCCAGGTATTTTTCTGTTGATGACTTTCTTTTGCTTACAATTCTGATTTATGTTGTTGAAAACACTAAGAGGTAAGAGAGTTCCTTAACTCCTGCCAGAGCAAATCCCTCCGAACTCCTAAACACTTCTGCTTCTGCACTCATCAGTGCCTGCAATTAGCAGACAACAGGCATTGAATGCTTTGATGGACACCTGTTTATTTTCTTTCCCCCACACTGTGGGATCACAGCATGAGAGTAATGACAGAGGAGCTGTAATATGTGACTATGGGCAGCATGGTATCTATTATCATTATACTTACAACTGGACCCTGTGGGCCCTGGGGACCTTCTCCTCCTTTCAGCCCAGGTGCGCCCTGAAAAGGTGAAAACACGACACAATTGAATCCATATGAACTCATGATAAGGAGGTAATGTAAGATTGACAAATCAGAAATTACATATTTTCTGAAACAAGCACATGCAGGTATGTTCATGAGGCCCCAGGGATTTTAGAGGTCAGGTGGGATGGGTTGTAAAGAATGGGAACATCCTCGTGGAGACAGGGGGTTGGGAGGAGGTATAGGATGTGTAAGAGTTGGAGGGTGGAAGGGGGTTGGAATAAATAAATTTTTAAAAAGATTATGAAATATATATGTAATACATACATATAATATATGTGTATTATATAAATTACATATATAATACATATATATGCTTATTTACTCATGACTCTCTGAGCAAAAAATTTATTTACATGCTTGCCATATATGTTGACTCTACCTGGGCTCCAGGAAGGCCTCTTTCACCAGGGAAACCACGTATTCCTGCTGGTCCATCCTTCCCTGAGATACCTTGAGGACCTGGATCTCCCTGAGAGATATAATACATGCCATCTTCAAAGTGTAATTTCTACACAGGTTTCCATGAACAAAACATTATCTTCTGCAGTTAATTAAAGAAAATGTGAAAGTAGAACTTGAATGTCATTTAATTAAAAGGCTGTCATGAGGAATCCCATGCATACTAAAATAATGATACCCAGCTATAAGGGTATACACAAACTGGTGGCATTATGGTCAAGGAAATGATGCTTGAGTTATTATTTAGTAATACATTGAAAGAACAATAACTTCACAGTAAGTTTCTCTGTGGAATATTGCTCTAACGTTCCACAGTATGGAAAAGCATGGGATTCCCATGGAATGCACTGAAGCTCTGAGCAGAGAAAGTCTGTGAGCTTGTGGTACCTTTGCACCTTCCTTCCCTGCAGCACCAGGAAGTCCTTGCTCGCCAGGAGGGCCAGGAGGTCCAGGATGCCCACGTTCACCTATAGGACCAGTCTCACCAGTTGGTCCCTAAATCAAACAAGCAAAGCTATATTACAATGTCCTTTCCTTTGAGGCAAATATATAGAAAGCAAACACAAAGATTACTCTCCTTCCTGAGGTCATTTTCCTTTATCTTTGTGATGGGCAACAGAACATCATTAGAACATAGCGAAAAGAGTGTATCTGGCAAGTGTTTGAAAAGCTTACTGTAGTCTGGGTGAGAATAGACAGATGTGCCAGCGGATTATATGAAATAGGCAAGGATAATTTCTTTTTCCAACACTAGATTCAGTTGAGAGGGTGTCTGGCCAGGTTACTCTTTAAAACTTGGTGTTATAAATGACAGTTTCATCTTAGTCCTCTTATACTATGAGGTGTCAAATGAACTTTACAATATAGAGCCAGTGTTGCCACTCTGGAGGGTACTCAGGAGGTCACTCACTGCTTGATAATAGCTTAGGCTCTCTGGGATCCCAAACAAATGAAGCAGTTGTCTTAGGAATTTCCTTGACACCAACACTCCCTACAAATAGTTAATTCATATTCATTTGACCAAGTCTAAGGTGGGATGGTCAGGGATTATCTAGTCCAGCCCATGTGTTTGCACTTGAAGCTGTATTAGAAAGCCAGCTGCCTGAAGTTACAGCAAATGCTAAGAAATTCCAGGTCATCTATTTGTCCTTTGTAAAACTGGGGTAACAAAATCTTTCAGTGTATAGAGGAAATGGTGGCCAGCTGCCCTACCTTGCCACAGCAAAATGAGCACTTTAAACACTTAAACAAAATTAAATAATTTAAAACATACGGAGATAAATTCTAGCTGCTGAGACTATTAAAAATCATAACACATTATTGTGGTTGCTTGTGGAACAACATTCCCAAATACAATATGGTTTTTGTTTTTGATGTGGGAAAAGAACATATGTGTCTCCACTTTTTGCATACATTTCCATGTTTAAATTCTCTCATCTGTAATTACTAAAACTATTTAACTTAATAATCTGGAAACATTTTTCCACAGTCATTCTTAGCTATATAATGAGTGCAAAGTCAGTTTGTATGGCTTGAGAGATTGTTTTAAGCCAAACCAAAATAATAATAATAACAATAATAGATTATTTTTTAGCATTTCAAACATTTAAGTCAGTGTACTAGAGATTTAAAAGAGATAAAAAATTACTAGATGAATAAAGAGACGTACCTGTGGTCCTACCACACCTCCTGGTCCAGGGGGACCTGTCTTGCCTTGAAATCCCTAAGAAAGTAAAGTACAATGTATAAAAGCAATAGTTAGAATAAAGAAAAAATTAAAAATCTGCAAAATTATTGAATAACATGTTAAACAAAAGTCTCATTGTGGCTAAAAATTTTACATTTCAAATGTCATGAGACACTCTATTTACTTATATAAATGTCCAAAATATTCTATTTTCATTTTTTACATCAAAGCACAATTTGTACTTTCAATAATATAAAATGGGAACTGTATTTTTATCACTTCTGTACCACATCCAGAAATATATGGAATTTTAAATAAGCAATGTTTATAGATGACATGTAAAATATATTTATGAAGGTAATATTTTTAATGATTAATAATCATTTTACCTTCCTAAAGCCATACAATCTACATTTGAAAGTTGAAGAAATATGTACAGAAAAAAATAGAAAAAGAAATAAATGAAAAGAAAACTGGAGGGAAAAGTTTTCCAAATAAAAGGAAATAGTGTTTGCTATGCTTTCAATCAGTAAAATATAGAAAAAGTATAAACAAACAAAGCAGAAACAAATGGAAACAAATAAAAAGCTATTCTTTTATATCACAACTTAAGGAATATTATGCTTGAATTACTTGAACAAAAATATAGGTAAGTAAATAAGTCTAAACTTTTATTATTGCATATTACAGGAAAGAAAGTACATTTCTCCTATTTTGAAATTTGACTTAAGTCCATGAGATCTCTACTTCTGCTACACTCTTAATAGCAAGACTAAGTCATTCTGAAGAATATTATCAGAGAATGTATTTAATATTTTCTAGTTATAACATTGAAGCAACTGGTGAGTTTGAAAAATCAATGAACAGACTACATGCTATGTACATGCACATATAAATACACATTTACATATTTGTATACCATATGTATGAACATGCATATATGTGCACATATAAACATATACATTTATGCACTTATATATAATACTCCCTGAATTATGTCAACAGCCTCTATTATTGCAATTATGTACATCCTACCAGCAAACTCTAACATCTGACTCATATTTTAAATTGCTGATGTGTGCTGAACCCTGGTTCTTAGTGAGAGGTCTCAATTGGACATTACCAATAATGTCTGGTAACATTTCATCTCAGCATGGAAAAGAGATTCTTGGCTATGATTCTCCAGCAATTTTCCTGTATGAAATATGGATGCTTTGGATAATATTTTTAAAAACAAAGGTCCTTCAGTTCCCAGGCTTCCCTCAGTCCTCAGGGGAAGAACCTAGTCCATCATGTGAGTATTTAACATACAAACTTCTCTCAATTGTCCTAGCAGACATCCAAGCTATAGACAATTATTTTCTTAACAACTTTAGAATTTAAGTCAGGTTCACTCAGTTGTCCACATTACCTAAAACCACCACCAAAACCAAGCTAATCTATTCAACTAGCTGATATATATACATGTGTGTGTGTGTGTGTGTGTGTGTGTGTGTGTGTGTGTGTGTGTATCCATATCAGTGAAAATTTCCCACACAGTATCAACTTAGCCAGCTACCACAGTACAGCTTTTCTTTGGAAATGGTCCTAGATTTGAACCATGTTGTTCTCTGGCCCCTCTTTCCTTGAAAAAGCCATATGCTGTCTGATTAAATTTACCCATTCCTGAGGTCTACATTACCTTCTTCAAATTTTCAATCAATTAAGATTGATTTGAAGGGAAAATTTATTTCTAGCCCTTATAAACAACATTTTACAAACGCTTTGTCTTAGTCATGCAAGAAAAATAAATATGTACACAAAATTAATGGAGTAATAACTAATTAAAGTGAAGAACTGAAAACTTACATACAAGTTTTGAGCTAACATTAGTGTTAGCTCAATAGTATAAACAATAGTTTTGGAGACAGCTGGCAGATAGTACTGTCCATATGCCTATACATACAAAAGTTCAGAGCATGTGCAAATAATTAATGAATTTGACAATGAGATCATGTAGATAAAATAAAATTAGTAAAATTACTATAATTCAAGGTGGAACTTTGTTACTTTATTCCCATATAATAAAATTGATTATTCTTTAATTATAGAGCATTTTAAGTTTTAGTATTTTTCTAAGTCTCTGAGAATAGACATTAATTTCATACATGAATGTACTAATGCAAAACAAAATATAATTTCTATTCAGATAACAAAGGAACTTAATTCATCTTACAGTCAATACTGAATTTTAAAGTAGCACTCACATGAATATATGTCTTTTTAAGATACAAGAAACTATTTATAATTTTTTTAAATTTTATTTATTTTATGTGTATGTGTACATTGTAGCTGTACAGATGGCTGTGAGCCATCATGTGTGTGGCTGCTGGGAATTGGACTCGGGACCTCTGCCGGCCCTGCTGTAATTCACTGTAGCTGTCTTCAGACCCACCAGAAGAGGGTGTCTGATCTCATGACGAGTAGTTGTGAGCCAACATGTGGTTGCTGGGATCTGAACTCAGGACCTTCGGAGGAGCAGTCAGTGCTCTTACCCACTGAGCCATCTCGCCAGCCCTATTTATAATTTTGACTGGATAACCCTACCATAAAAGAGGGGCTTCAATATATTAGACACTAAAGTATATTTTGAAGAAATTTTTTACTCTACAGGCTCCATCCAGCAGTGGGTGGAAACAGATGCAGAGATGCACAGCCAAACATCAGGGAGAGCTAGGGAGTCTTAAGGAAGAGTTGTAAGATAGAAATGAGCAGGCTAGAGGGGTCAAGGACACCATAAGGAAACCTATAGACTCAACTATGTTGGGCCCATGGAGGCTCACAGAGAATGAACTACCAACAAAAGAGCATTTAAGGGCTGGACCCAGGCCCCCTATACATTTGGGGCAGAAGAACAGCTTAGTGTTCATGTGTCCCTCTAACAATTGGAGTTGGGGATCTCTGATTTTGTTGCCTGCCATTGGATCCTATTCCTCTGCTGGACTACCTGGTTGGACCTCATCAAGAGAGGAGATGCTTAGTGCTGCTATTTCTCCCAGGGTCTGGAGGTACCCAAGCAGGACTCCCCCTTCTCTGGGATTAATGGAACGGGAGATGAGGATGAGATTTTTAAGGAAGGCACTGAGAGGACAGAAGAGAGGCTGCAATCATGGTGAAGGTGAACAAAAAATATTGACAAAAAAATTTACAAATATAACAAAATAAACTATTCTTTGCAACAAGAAAACACGTATACAACAAAGAATCAACACTTAGATTTTGACTCTTCTACAGGAAAGATTCCAGTCGACAAAATAAGATGAAATATTCTTAAAAAACAGTTTATTTCAAGCTAGAAGGTTGTTCCCTGTTCTCTTACAAGTGGAAATCCTGATACAATTTTCTAAAACTAATTCTGTCTGTAAGATCATACCAAATAGAAACTTCCTGGAAGTCTTAACTAAAGTGTTTTTCTTCTTGTTTCATTTTAATGTTTTATATGATATGGCTTCTTTATAAGAAGCAAGTACTTTTTAAATTATTTTTTATGAGAATTTCATACAATATATCTTCATCATGCTCAAACTATCACATTTGATTAAATTTAGAAATGGGGGATTTTAATTATTAACTTTCCAGCTATTGATTCTTCAAAAGATACTTTAGAGTTGTTCTCTGGGGGTCCTTGACTTTGGTAAAACTGTTGGCTTCAAGATTTGTATAAGAGTGCCTTGACAGGTTTGATTGAGTGTTATTTTTAGAGAATAATTTTCTATCTCTGGAAATAGCATTTCCAAGAGTAAATTTTATTCTTTGGTGTTTCTTGATATGCTTTTAGAAATTTTAGACTAAACATTCCAGGTAAAAACTAAGATTCCTTAAATCAAGAGTTATGAGGTAGTGATCAAAACAGGATTTAGATTTCTCCTGATGGACATCTTTCTCCACTGAAGAAAATTAATAACAGTTCAGCATTGTTATGATGCATTGGCATCCAAATGTAAACACGTTTTAATGTTAGCAGAATGCAGTAGTGTGGTTCTTCACAAAATAGTAAAAGATAGTCTGTGTCCTGGTTTCCTCTAGAAAAGTAAATAAAATTAAGTAACCATGAGATCCAATGATTGATTCCAAGAAATCATGGCCCAACAGTGAAGCATTTTGATTAGAAGAACAACCCACTGAGCTAGATAGACATAGAGTTTAAGAGTAACAAAATAAGGAAATAAATACAGCATCCCACCAGGGGACCTTCCTCTGCCCAAGAATTCCAACATTAAGGAAAGCTGTTCAATTAGGTGACAGTTGTATTTCCCACAGATTATATAAATCAAATTATAATTTTCTACCTACATTTTCCTATTAGACATGAGATATACTTTCAAGCCAATTATTTGCTTATAATTCTCATTTCAGAAAATATCTCCTCCTCTTAGTCTTGTAGAAGCATATTGCTTTATGTATAGGATTTAGGATGGTATGGTTTCCTCAGATCAATGAGAACTGAGAGGTCTGGGTGGAATGGATCTATGAACAGATGCTAGTGGAAAAGCCCAGATGGCTATCTTGTGGAGGTATTTCAAATATGAGATCATCTCTATTAGCTCATTCTTAGAATGCTAGTAGTAACAATAATAGTCATTTTAAGAATTCATCCTAGTTTTCCAAGTAAACTTGATAAGGTCAACATGGGTCCATTTATGCATTTGCTAAAATATTGTAATAAGAGGCTCAGTAGCCACAGATAGGAACAGATGTAGAAACTCATAGCCAAACATGTAGAGTCTAAATGGGAGGTCTCTCTCAAATCTCTCCCCAGAGAGCCCAGAGAATTCCATGGAGTCTGTGAAAACCATAAGTGAAGGAGGATACCAGAACAAGTGTACAGGAACTTTAATCTAGCAACATGCTGCTCTGGCATGTGATCACATCTATAGACCTTCTAGGTCTATGTGATCTGGCTAGAATGACACACCTTTAATCCCTCTGGATGAAATATAGACACTCCCTTAGTACAAAAAAATGAAGTACCATTAATCCAAAACAATGAAGGTAAATGTAGAAGCCATGTCTGAAAGTGTCATCTAATTGAAAAGCAATGTGTCGAATCAGAGGTTGATTAAACAGAATGAGTCAGAGATAAGATATGGCCTACTGTCAGGAGAAGAAACAGGAAAGAGAGGCTACTTAAAAGTAGCAAGATAGATAGATAGATAGATAGATAGATAGATAGATAGATAGATAGATAGATAGATGGATGGATGGATGGATGGATGGATGGATGGATGGGTGGGTGGGTGGGTGGGTGGGTGGATGGATGGATGGATGGATGATAGATAGATAGATAGATAGATAGATAGATAGATAGATAGATAGATAGAAATAGAGTGTTATGAGGACAGGCAGAGCTATTTAGTCAGAAGCTGAGAGAGGCAGCCAGATTGAATCAGTTAGCTTGAAAGATTAGAACAGAGGCTAGAAGCT
This sequence comes from Mastomys coucha, assembly GCF_008632895.1. NCBI lineage: Eukaryota > Metazoa > Chordata > Mammalia > Rodentia > Muridae > Mastomys > Mastomys coucha. The sequence goes on along the minus strand of NW_022196898.1, from coordinate 61,849,794 downwards.
TCCAGGCTTAGGCCTATGCATAGATAGAACACAAAAAGAAAAGCTCCCTGTATTCACAGAGCTTGGGTACAGCTATCATCTCATCACTTCATCTGAGGAAAGAAAAATGATTTTTACAACAAAGCCCTTTAAATCAACTAAGCAAGACATTTAGACCCACAGAGCTGAAGCAATAGGCAGAGGGCCTGTCCTGGTCTGCACCAGCTCCATTACAGCTTTCAGTCTAGTATGTTTATTGGGCTCCTGAGTATGTAAACGAGTGGGTTTCTGATTCTTAGGCCTGCTCTTGGGGCTCCTTTCCTTCTGTTGAGTTTTCTTGTCCAGCCTCTGTGGGTTAATTTTTATCTATCTCATTATATTTCATTTTGTCAGGTTTCATTATTATCACATAGATGTCTGTTCTTTCCTAAGAATAAATAGGAAGTAAGTGGATTTGGAGGGGAAGGAATTGGGAGAAATCAGGGGGAAACTATAATCAGGACATATTGTATTAGAAAAAAATCGATTTCCAATAAAAGAAAAAAGAAAGTTATAAAAAGAAAAGAGTTAACTACATTGGGGATAAATAGAACACAATAAAATTAAGTGGGATAGTATCTTACAAATTATGTCACAATACAGGAAAAAAGAAAGAAAGAAAGAGAGAAAAGAAAGAAAACAAGTCATTCCAACAATTTTCAACTGACAATTTAACTTTTAATAATAAAACAGGTTTTTTTTGAAACTTTGTAGTCTGAGACATATAAAATCAATCCAATTAATAATAATAATAATAATAATAATAATAATAATAATAATAACAAAAATAATGATAATAATAACAAAAATCGTAGTCACTTACAGTCTCGCCACGCTGTCCGGGGTGTCCTGGTAGCCCATCTTTCCCAGCAGGGCCCTGGAATAACAAACATTAAATAACTAAGTCTCATGAATACTGCTCTTATGTTATAGCCCGAGGGTAACAAGTAAGATAACCATCATGTATTATATAGCAAACTGCATTTTGATAGTTTTACTTTATATAAAGTAATGTTTAGTTGATTTTATATGCACTTGCTTGTGAATTGCCTCTGTAATGAAAAACAGAGACAATGGGGCACTTTGCATTTCAATGAAAATTTTCATATGCATGTGCATTTTAAGAACATACAAGCATAATTTTGTAGTTTTACTTCAGCAAAAAAATTAGGTATCCAGTGTTTGACAATAAAATGTGTCCTGCTCTCTATTTTTGAGATCCATTCACAATTGAATGCCAAGTAACTGAAATGTGGATGAGAGAGAAAGCTAGTGTCCTCTAGTGGTCATCGAGTTTCTGAAAACAGGGAGACCTGCTAACTTGTAAAACAGTCAAACTTCAAGTACACTAAAAACAAAACAAACAAACAAATAACCTACCAATTTTTCAGTTCTAGAGTCATCAGGAACAAATGTTCTTTACATTTTTTGACATACCGTCTAAGAAGCAAAATACTTATGAAAGCCAGGGAAATTTTTACTACATGACTGCCTTCTGTACAGGAGGCTGTTTGCCATGTCTGAAGAAAGAAATGAAGCAATTAACTAAGTGATTTTTTAAAATTGCAGAATCAATGAAAAGATTTTTTTTCTAAAAGCTGCTTCTAAGGACTCTGTATTCTAAATATTTAATAGTGACAGACTGCTCCTTTCAACAGGCTTCTAGACTACATTCCTCAGAAGCTATTCAGCACCAGTTTGCTTTTCAAAATACATTTAGTAGGTGTATAAAAACATTCTCTCTCTTCTGAATAAATGGAGATATCTAGCCATTTTAATCAAGATATTTTTAATGCCGAGAACACCATCCCTTTCTACTGTTAAATCATTTAAATAATGCTATCTTCAAAGGTCTATTTTTATATGTCTAATATCTTACCAGTTTGAATAAAAGTCTTTGACTCAAAAAAGAACAGACTCATGGTTATCTTTTTTTCCACTTTGAATTGACTGCTAAAATGGCTGGCATGCTTAAGGACTGCTTCTGGTGGGGGTCCAAACACGTTCTGCTACCTGATACCTTCCATCTCAACACATAGGATGTGGTGTGAGTTAGCCCTTTTATTTTAAAATGACAGTTCGTATGACCAATGCTTGCTGACAGCTTTCATTGTGTACAAGATTAGCAAGATGATTCCCCTGCCAACCTCACCCACAACGCATAAGTGAGAGGCTGTAAATAAGGGGCCCATTCTGTAAAATAGCTTTAATTGTCTTTTAAACGCATATATCAGTTACCTCTGCATTAGCCAGTAGATGGGTAGTAATGAAATATGCAGCTTTGCCCACAGCTTAAAGAGGCACAGAAACATACAGTGGATTGCTGGTAGATTGATCTAGTTGTAGCTTTGCAAAACAACATAATGGGGGATGGGGGAGGGAATAGGGTTCTTTTTTTTTTTTCAAGAAGGAAAACCGGGAAAGGGGATATTATTTGAAATGTAAATAAAGAAAACATCTAATAATAAATAAATAAATAAATAAATAAAACCACTTCTACATCACCACTGTTTAAACACAGATGGAGAAATGTCTTATAAGCCTAAGGACATTATAAAGTTTTCAGGCTAATATGAGGTTCCATGAAGAATAATACATGTATTCAGCCTCTTCCCCAGGAAATTAAAATGTCATCAAATATGAGCACGGTGATCACTGAGAGACCTATACGTGTTTCTTGATAAACCTGTCTGTGTAAGCAGTAAGTAGCTTGTTCCTTACTGGTGTAAATTATACTTAAATTAGCAAAATGACCATCTTTTGAGATAGTGATCTTAGACTTAAATGATTCTGTCTTGGAATGAACACATCATGACTTGTAATGGAGTTCCTAGAGAGTTTGAGGAATAGAGTTAATGGGCCAAAGAGCAAGAGCAATATCATCAAGCTTTGCCTTGAAGCAAGTGTACGTTTCAAAATTATGCAATATATTTGAAAAAACTGTTTTGATTCTATGTTACTAATCAATAAAGTAAAACAAACTAATTTCCCAGCAGGTTCATAACACTGATTTTAAAATAATATTTTATTCATCAAAAGAAGTTGATCCTTCAGTGGGGTTGGAAGACTAATGAAGGAGCAATCTCATTTACATGAAGATTTGCATGTTCATCATGGGCCTCTGTGATAATGCCTGTAATTGCTTAAAGATGTCTCCTCCCTTCTAATTGACAACGAGTTTGGATTCTTCTGAAAACAGAATTACATGCAACATGATAGTCAAGTTACAAATTTTAATATTGTCTCTTAAATTTAATAACCACATAATACTAAAAATGTGGTAACATCGATATTAGACAGCTGTATTCAGTTGATACTTAGCCTAGAATTTCAATGTTTGGGAGACAGAGACAAAGGAAAGAGAGGAGTCCAGGAAAGCCTTCATTATAGTGTTGAGACCTACATCTTGAAGGAAAGAACTAACAAAAGAAGGGGAGAGAGTATAGGAAGAAGGAAGAGAGGGAAAAGGAAGAGAGATAGAAGAAAATAGGGAGAAATGAAGGGAGGAAGAGGAAGGGAGGGAAGGAAATCACACACGCAAAAAAAAAAAAATCAAAAAAACAAACAAATGTCTAAAATTGGCGTGAGATTTACAGATTCTGAATGAAACATCCCAAGTCCCAAATCTTTGTATGTTTCTACATATATTTTTAATACAAGGCAAAATAATTACTTGTAGGAGATTAGTTTATTTCTCGACTTAAATACAATATGTCTGCTTCAAAAAAATCAGTCTTGTTTCAAATATCATGTAATAATGCCAGAAAAAAATGGCAGATACCTTTATTTCAAGCTTTACAAATTTGTCAGAAAATATTAGGTAATAATTCTGCTTAAAGTGACATCTCTTCAATCAAACTATACAGTTAAATGTAAGATTATTACTGTATCTCTAATGCCTCATGGTAAGGCACATGAGCGCATGATAAATTATGGGAAGCCTACTGAAGACAGTCAAGAAAAGACTGAAAGATCTGAAGAAATAGGAGTCCAATGCTTTGTTTAACAACAAGACTATATTATAAGGAATGCAGTTTATAACAATGCAAATGAATATATATGAAAAAATTATACACTTTTTTTGGACAAATTTGGGAAAAAACATCTAAATACATTATATCAAAGTACTTATTGAAAATCCTGGGGCTGGCAAGATGACTCAGTGAGTAAGAGTACTGACTGCTCTTCCAAAGATCCTGAGTTCAAATCCCAGCAACCACATGTTGGCTCACAACCACCTGTAATGAGATCTGACGCCCTCTTCTGGCGAGTCTAAAGACAGCTACAGTGTACTGTGTATAATAATAAATAAATCATTTTAAAAAATGCTCACAAAAATATGCATGTACAAATTTAAGAATTATGGTTTCACTTTAGTGTGAAGGACTACAGAGTTTATTGCTTATGTAAATAAAATACAGATAGAATATAAGAAATTCCCATAGAGGAAGTAGAACCATTCTGTTTTAATGTCAGCTGTTTGAGCTGATCTTCAACTCTGAGGGCAACTGAAATTATTCCCTGATAAATTTAAAGTGATAAACAGAATATTTTAGTTTTAAAACATACTGTAAACACCACCTAAATTACCCAAAAAGTTTTAAAAAGATGTCCATATGTAACATTTCAGTTATGCTTATGTTTCAAGATGACTAATTTATCAGAATAACTTCTGTAAGCACTAAAGTCTGAGGAGGACTGTCTAGCCTAGATTACAGCAATGGTTCACAAATGTTAGCACTGGTCTCACAGCATGGTTAGACCATGACTAGGACCTCTCCCCTGAGACAGAGAGAGAAACATCTATTTAAGTAGATTATATCTTAACAATGTCCAAAGTGCTGCTCCTTGTTGGGGTAGACTATATTTTATAACCTCTGAACCAAGCAGATGTACAAATTCATTATAATTTACAGTAAGAAAGTAAGTGACAGACAGAAAATGAACTGATGATACCTGATAGTCCTTTAAGTATTTATGTCCAAAAACAAAGTATCCTCAATAACTTTATGAGGATTAATAGTGATAACATTCAAAAGGCACTGAACTAAGAAAATTTCATAAAAATTTCTCAGAATCTAGTGCAGCCTGGCATGGTAGCACATGACATTAATTCTAGCACTTAGAAAGCAGAAGTAGACAGAAATCCGTGTAAGAGGTAGCCTGGACTACATAATAAGTTCAGGCCACCCAGGGCTACATAGTAAAACATTCAAAATCAAATATATTATAGAAATAAAATTGTGAGGATAAATGAATAAATAAATCTTAAGTGGTCTCTGAAGCAACACAATGTTAGGATGTGCCCATTAAAGAAGCATGGAAGATTCCATGTGATTATGGAAGAAAACAGGAAAATGCTAGCATGTAATATATGCCCTATTTAACAATTATTTTCAGTTTTACATATGAATTGATTGTAAAGTGATTGAGAAATAACAATTATACTACTCTAGTTTTTATTTAATATATTCCTTAGCAAGAGACATCTAAATTATGTTCCCAAAACATATATGAACTTAAAAGACTAAAAACAATTGTGGGAGATGGGAGAAGGAGACAAGGGAGGGGGAAAGTAGGAGGAGAAAATAAAGGTGGCAGTATCAGAATCTGGAGGAGACATGAGAGAGGTACAGAGTGTCAGGAAATCAAATAAAAATAGGTACCAGGGGGGATGAGGAACTGTGGATAGCCACTGGAAGGTCCCAGACACCAGAGAGATAGGAGGCTCCTAGTACCCAATAGGAATGACTTAGCTGTAATGCACAGAGAAGGGGGAAATAAAATCTGTGGAGATGACCTCCTGTAGATAGACATGGCCCCTTCTCCCAGAGACTAGACCACCAACTAAGGAGTGTACCTAATGGGATCTTTAGCTCCAGAAACATATGTAGCAGAGGATGGTCTTGCTGGACAGCAACTGGAGATAAGGAGATTTGATGGCCCAGAGTAGTGGGATGCTGGAGCGGGGGAGAAGGAGAGTGTGGGTGGGTAGGGGAGCACTCATACAGGCATAATGGAGTAGGGAGGACATATGTGGGATGGAGGGTGGCGGAGAGGTAACCAGGAAGTGGGATATCATTTGAGATGTAAATGAGTGGAATAATTAAAAATAATAAAAGAAGAAATCAAAAGTATCGATCAATAAATAAAAGACTAAAAACATACTCTTTAATATTTGAATTCAAATATTATTTTAAAGATTTCTTATACTAATTGCATGTTGAAAGTATAAAAACTGTAAGCTATCAATACCAAGCATGAAAATATCATTGAATAAAGCAAAAGAGAATCTGTTACACTTACAGGGGGGCCTTTTGGTCCAGGGAATCCAACTGGACCCTGAGGTCCTTGAGGGCCCTGAAAACAAAAAGCATTAGAGAAAATTTAAGGATAAATCTTCAAGGATATGTCTTTATGCTTTGTGGTTCATTTTGTCAGACAAAATATTAGAGCAATGAATTTTCCCATCTTAGTTATAAAGTCATGGCAATATGAGTGTGACCAGTCTAACCTAGAACCAAAGTGATTTCTAACAATGAGAAACTGTATATTGCACCAATGTTCTTATCTCAAGAGAACTGTGACTATTTACAGTTCATATAAAACGCTAATATTCCTACACAAGACGTATACATCTGGTTTGAAGAAGAGAGAACAGGAAGCAGACTCAACACAAACCTTATAAGTATTAACAAGCAAATGTGGTCATCTCAGGTGGCACATACAATACTGGCCTTGTCAACAGTCAGTCAAGAAAGACAGATAGGCTCATGGGGTGGCTTGTTACAGAACTATGGGCTACTGAAAGGGTCTGGGAGATTGGATTCAAGCTCTTTGCACTGTATGCCCTGCTGAGCCCAACAGGTGCTAGAAGACAGCTCCAAACCAAGCTTCACGTAGACATGCTAGTTACTCACAGTGGGTGACAGGGGAAGCACAGACATGAAAATGAGAGGGGAATTTGTGAGGAGGATGGGATGATAAACAGTGGTGGGATGAAGCTGGGAAGAGAGCTGTGGAAGAGTGGTCCATATGTCTGGTGGAATTATATGAATCTTGTGGAAGAACAAATTTAAGTGAATAAAAATAATTAACAAAAGCAATAGGGCACATCCATCTGTATGAGAAGTTTCATAGTATATATTCTTATAATATTGGTTACAAGTATATATAAAGAGAGAGATTAAAAGAAGTTTCAATCAAGCTCCAAAATGAAGACTCCCATGAACTCCAAAAGAGTCCTGTCTCTAGTAATACATAGATAACAGGAAGCATGTGTGATCATTACTAAAGCATTGTGGTACCCTTAGCTCTACCAAACTTACTGGGGCAACAATTCTGTCGTTTGTCAGTGCTGTTACTCTGCATTACACCCTTAAGTACACAAGATAAGATAAACTTTATAATTATTCCTATTAACATTCTACCCCAATAGGCATTTATAATACCACTCCTAGCTTGATACGTAATTAGTTATATTATTCAGGTTCTTACTTACACATCTCTAAAACTCATAAAGCCCATCCAGTTATAGAGATTGTTTTGAAATTGAGAAAGTGGATTGGTAAAAGTTAATTCTGGACTTGTGAATCAAATAATTATATGTACTAAATGAAGACACATGAAATGGGAATATATATATATATATATATATATATATATATAATGTCTTGTGTGATAAAATGAATATTAAACTTACTGATTGCAAAGCAAGAAAACAGCTTACTGAAGTAGGTACTTTTTATTGTATCAGTTGTGTCTTTACAAGGAAACTTTCAATAGCATTTGAATCCAATGCTACATCACAAGTAAGTATAAGCTTTTGTTATTCACAGCATCTATATTATAATCAAAAGCTAAGGATGAGGAACTATAGGAAGGGGAGTTCATGGAATGTAAATAAAGTAAATAAATAAATATGGAAGAAAAATAATGGTGTGAAATCTCCACTGAATGTATATTAAAAATTAATAATTTATCCTCTTAAAATGAAGTCATTATTCTTTAAATCTACATGAGAACTTAAAATATTTGTTAAAAATTCATTATAAGACTAAGATTTTATTTAGTTTATAATTATTTGTGAATGATACATGATTAATGTCTGTACAGTATTTCTCCCTTCCTATTCCTCCTCCAACTTCTCACATTTCCCATATTCCACTGAAAGCTTCTGAGCTCTTCTAAAATGACTAATGCACATATGTACACCCACAAACACACACATGCACACGGCCTATTCACTTGTTAGAGCCCACATAGTTCTAATTTTCTGTATAAATATGCAGGACTAGCCACTTGAGAGCGTACTAAGTGAAAAACAGGAGTTGGGTTACGGGTTACATGATACTTGTGACAAAGAAACAAATAAGATATTATTACGCATGTAATGGTACGCGCTAAAAAGAGGCAGTTATGGATATAAAAGTCAACAAAAAGACTATGTTTTGAAATGTCATAAATAGATCTAATGCTTTACATGCAAACTAAAAAATAATTTAAAAAAACACATACATAAATTAGTGAATAATATTTAAAGTTCCTGCCTGAAAATGGGGAGAAAATATGGATATATGTGTTGTTTACCACATACAGAAGCAGTAATATTTTCTCCCTATGTGGAAACTGAATAATTCAATAACTTTATTAGAAATAAGTCATTCTAGGTTACAAATAGAAAAAAACAAAGCAAAACAAAGAAAGAAAGAAACAAACAAAAATAACCCTTAATTCTTATCTTCAAAATATACACTGTCATTGTTGATGTCTCTTCCTATGTACTCAGGTAGTTTTATCATGTTATTTTGCAAATCAAGATGTACTTTGATTGGTGCTTTAAAGCATAATAAAACTCAGTTCTTACATGACTTGTGAAACTGTTCTATTAATTTAACGATTCATCCATTTAAATGAAGTATATCTTTTTATGAACATTATGTGACCCATCAAACATATCAAATATATACATTATTTATGAATTCAAAATGTATGAAAGGAATGCACTTAATTTGGAAATAATTCATGTGGAGAGAAAAACATGGAGTGAGTAATTTAATTAAATATGAACTAGACCATAAAGAAACTTTAATTAAATGCTTATTCTTTTCTTTTAATTTTGTTACAAATAGAACCTAAATCTCCCTTCACCTGTTTAGAAATTCAGATTCTTATGATCAGTTCCCAGTTATCCATCATAGGTATTTCCATTTTCCGTTTGTGACACATCAACTTTCAAGTTACAAATGAAGATGTAGAAAAAATATGTGCTGGGAAGACAGCACCAAACACAAAGACTTCTGTTTGAGCCACACAACCCCTTATAAGAAAGCTCCACACCCGAGTCTGCAACTGTAATCTCACTATTCTTAGGGGAAGATAGAAAGCACAGGGAGATGCACCCTAGGACTCACCTGGGTCAAATAACCCAGCGCACAGAGCAGAGAAACAACAAAGAGAACGTGACTCAACAGAAAAAAAAAAGATGGGAGGCCAGAAACCATCTCAGAGGTTGTCCTCTAACATCCACACATGGACTCTCATTCCCACACACTGAAGCCCAAGCACTTACACAGAATTGTACCTCTTACACCCGAAAGATCTAAAAATGACATAAGCTTAATTTAATAATACATGAAGTCACTCTATAAACTAAGAGTAGGGGAAAGCGTGGGTGAGTAGGGGAGGCTTGCGTGGGTGGTTGGGTTGTGGGAGCAGTCCCATAGAAGGGGAGGTGGCAGAGGCAAGAAGGGATGGTGGCTTGTAGAGGGGAAACTGGGAAGGGGAATAACATTTGAAATGTAAATAAATAAAATAACCAATAAAATGAAAAAATAAAAAAATAAAACTAAGACTGATTATAATCCTCTTTGAGGTGATATAAACTTTTAAATTCAAAAGTCTTGGCTTTTGAAATATCTTGCTCTAATAACGCTTGTTCTATCTTGCCAAAGCAGTCAAACCAAGGTCCTGGTTGTTCATCTCTATTTGGCTTTGCTTCATATCAACTGAAAATCAATTTACTAAATAGTTTTTTTATTTACTGGCATAGATGTCTTATCTTGCTTCGAATGCATATTGATCGTGACTTAATGGCTACTTGGTGCTTGCATTTTACCAACGTAATGCTATTGCCAGCTTCAGAGACAAATTGACCACTAACATGGAACGGAGGGGAAAGCATATGCATCAAAATATATTTCAAAGAACATCTCTATTTTATACCTCCAGCCAATTATACATACTGTTTTTCTCATTTCTATAACAATTGATTGCACCTCACCTAGCCAGATTTTAAACTGCCAGGGGAAAGGAGCTATAAAGACTAAGAACCTGTAGGTGAGTGTGTCCTGTAGACTTACGTACCCTCTTGCGGAATTTAAATGCTTATTAAAGTACTCATTTTCACTGTGCATTATGTGGCTGTGCTATACGTACCCTTTCGCCTGGAGGGCCAGGAGGGCCATCACCACCTGAAGTACCCTGGCAACAAAAGAAGAAAGAAGGGAAAGTGTGAAAAGAGAGCCTAATATGATTCTGCCACTCAGGCTTCTTTCCTCTACAAGGATTTGCAACACAAATGAGACTAAGTTCGGATGATACCTTCGGGCCAGGTTTTCCCGTGGGACCTCTGGCGCCTCTGGAACCTCGAGGACCCTACATAAGAGACAAGAAGAAAAAACTGACCCAGTGCCAAGGAAATCCAAAAACAGGTGGAAACTAACACCAAAACGGTAAACCACTCTAGTAAAACAAAGTACACACCGTTGGACCACGCTGTCCCCGGGGGCCTGGTTTGCCAGCAATTCCCTGACAAAGACAGTGCAAAGAATTTCAGTGTGTAGTGTGTCACAGTAAAAGGGGATGAGAAACAAGGACTCAAGGAGGGACATGTTCACTAGTCATCTTGGGACAATATACTTATGCACCATACCCGGGCACCTTTCTCCCCGTTGGCACCTGGAAATCCAGGAAATCCCGTGGATCCCTGAAAGAAGAAAAATAAGTATCAATGAATATGATAATTTCCTTCTCCATGCCACAGGCTCCATTTATTTGGGAAAATACTGATTTGGTCATAGGCGGTAGTATTTATGTAAAAAGCATGTAATTGCTTTGAAAGATTATAATAAAAAAAATACAATCTTTAAAAATAATTGTATTTTAGTCACTACACAAGGTCCCTTCTTGCATTTGAAAGTGAACTTACAGTGACATCTGAAAGCCTGCAAGCATGAATTGATAAAAAATATTTAGTATTAAATTTAAAACTAAAAGATTAAACTACATATCTTATCATTAAATAGAAGTTAAAAGATATTTCCTGAAAAATAAATTTTATTTTTAATAGTTCATACATTTTTACAACTCTAAAAGAAAATTGTATTTTCATAAAGTGCAGGAACAATCTAAAATATGCCTTTAAATAATGTTAATACATTTGTACAAATACCGGTTAAATTTCAATAGAGCTATTTTTACTTTAAACTTTATTATATCACATAACATGAAAAGCTTTATTTACATTCTCTAATTGGTTTTGAACGTGGTCATATTTGCTTGGTAACATAAGGAAGACATAACATTCTATGTTTGGAATCCCAAAGACCTTAGTTCGGATCTCATGCTTTCCAACAGCATCCAACTAAACCAAGGTAATGTCTTGTACTCTGAGCCTATTTTGCTGTTGCAAGGAGAGCAATGATCTATTAATACATCTTAATACTTTGAAGTTTGTGGAAGATCAGAAAAAAAAGTTCAGCATTCATCAATAAAGAAATGTGGGCTATAAAGTGATAATATTAGATAATAAAAAATGATTGTTTAGGAATGTAGTAAGCTCATAAGTGCACTTGATATAAATCGCTATATTTTAATAGTGAAATAGAAATTAATCCCAATAATAAAATCCCTCCATTTCATATTGGGCATATGCTCAAATTTTTTCTCAGAGATTTTTTTCACCATTATCTAAGCAGGTTTATGTCTTTATTAAATAAATAAATAAATAAATAAATAAGATAGCATTTTAAAGCCTTTTCCAAAATTTTGTAAACATTACCTTAAAAATGGTGTGTATGTGGGGTGGAAGTTTCAAAAAAATATGTTTTTATTTAAACCATTGCATTGATGAAATTTACTATTGTATAAAATGCCTAGCTGAGATATTAGCAGGCTTTCATAATTTATATACATCTCTATGTATTAAGGGAGTTCAGAAATATTCTTTGATTTCTTTGTTTTTGTGTTTTTAAACCAACTTTTTTACATTAGATGTCTCCTGAAATAATGTCTCCAAAGTGATAAATAGCCAAAATAAATTAGAATTACACTATAATGCTTTTAAAAATTTGAAATGGCATTCCAGACTTTCCGAAACTGAAAAACACTCAGACATGGACTTAGAAATCATACCACTGGCCTCTACAAATGACCCACACTTAATGATGGAGGAAAACTAGAAGCTGGACGTTTGAATAGACAAAAGAACATTCACCTATACACCCCTGAAGAAGGTGGTAAACTCTGAATGCAGCAAATATTTTATATAAAACAAGCTAGTTAAGAACATTGTGATGTGCCTTTTAATACTAGGTCAAATAATGATGTAAAGAGGATAGAGTATTGCTTGTATGATTTGATTTTCAATATGTTTTGTGTTTACTATAGAGGTATCTTATGATTTACTTGAGAGCAAATAATAAATAAGTTTTAAATGGAGAGGAAAACTGCATATTACAATTTAAAAGGATGTGGAACCTTGACTTTTTTTTGTCTTCAGAATCACTTGAAATCCTCTCTCTTAGTGGCTGTATAATTAAAAGTCTAACCTGTAACTATGACCTAGTATATTGGTGACACACATTACTTAAATTTTATATGTAAACAAATATGTCTTCTCTGATCAGAATCCTATTTACAAATGAAATATTAAAGAATTTTCTTAATATTAATTTTTGTCTTTAAATTACTTTTACACAGTATGTGAGTAAACCCAGAAAATTTTTCAACCCACCTATTTTTTAATGTAAGGTGCTATCAACAAAGTATATAATGCTGATTCATGTAAATATTACCTTTAAAATATCAAAAACAGTAAATAAAACACAAGGTCCAAGTTAGTGCTGAAATTATTCTGTTAATAATTTAAAAATTTGCAAAACTATTTTGTATACTATTTAAGAATAAGAATATTCTACTTTATGATAAGCCTTGAGTTCTGAAACAATTATCATCTTTTATTTACATTTGTTTGTTTGTCTTCCCAGCTGATTTTGTTTTTAAGACTTTGGGATGTTTAACTAAAGGCATTAAAGTACATAAATTTAGCAGCCAAAGCTGATTTTTTTCATGAAATACTAATGGCTATTAAAACTTCACTAGTTTCCATATTTAAAAAAAAAAAAGCTTAATGGCCTCTTTGATCTCTTATGTGACCATTACCAATTTTGTTTTAAATAAGAAGTTAAATATCCTCATCATTGCAAACAATTGGAGTTATGAGGAAAAGTGGTGTGAAATTGAAATGCCTGAAGTGCAGGCATTGAGGTTAAAGCATCATCTCACTGTGAGAAGAAATATTTTCCTTTTGTCAGCTCTTGCATTTAACAGTAAAGATTCAGAAAGTACTAATCAAAGAATTGATACCAGCCAAACAGGATACAACATAATTTCATATAAACTTGCAAGATACAGTTGTGCTCATTCAAATGATATTACAACTGTTTCCTATAATTTTTAAATCAAAATGAAAGAATATCATGATTGCTATGCATCTTAGTGAACAGATTAAGGATTCACAACATAAAATAGAAATAGTTTATGGATTTGGTTTGGACAACAAATGGATCTCTACAGATAATAACTGTTGTGAATTCCTAATATTTGAAGAGTATAAATGGGATTCAGAGCAATATATTATGAATAATATGGAAAATAAATGACTAGCATCTTAAAACTGAAAAGCATTTAAATGACTCTTGTATCATTTTAAAACGACATCTTATTGAGTAAGAAGTAAATGGCTTTTCACAAACATGATTACGAAATCACATAGCAAGCCTAATATACCCTGTATCTGAAAATAGAAAAGTGGTATTCAGTTGACAAGTTGTGGAAGTTTTCCCACCCACAGCTTATCTATGAAGTTTATTAACACATACTTGAGGCTTTAGCATAATTTGAATTTCCTGTATCTCTTACACTAGCTATACTTGGTGGATAAAATACAAAAGTTAAGAAAGCATATTAATGTAGAGATACATCTCATGTGCATGCACCTAAAAGAATGCGCTAAGTATGATGGTACACGCCTGTAATTTGAGCAGACTGGAACTGAATCAGGATGACTGGGTGTGCTACACAACCGTGGACTGTCGAGCAAGGTACCATCTTTTGATAAAAGAATAACTATCCAAAAATTAATCAAAGTTTACATATAAATTCTATAGCCATCAAAATAATTAGTCAATATATCAAACCTAGTCAATAACTCTTTTTATAAGCTGAAGAAAATTCCATGTTTCAAAATAAACAATCATAAAGTTATTTTATTATTAAAGGGTTTATAAATATTTCAATATCACAAACTGAAATTTGCGCAGTACAGTTGAGCCAATCAGGCATCGACACATCCACACAATAGGGTTTATAAGCCGACTGCTCCAGAGGGCGGGGTCCTTCTCTCGCTTCAAACTTGGGCGCTCCTAATAAAGTGTGGTTGAGAAGAATCCTGCTGTAGTCGTTGTCCTTCCTGCTGGCAGGTGGTCACGACAAGTGGTGCTGAAACCCTTGAATCAACATCTACGGCCCCCGGAGAGGACCCGCAAGGAGGAAATCCTTGGGAGGATTCAGAACTCAACACACGGAGCGGTGGTATTGGCTGTTGAGAAGAATCCTGTAGTGTTGTGTTATCTTTGTTACAGCTTCGTGGATTCAGAACTCTTCAGCTGAGGAACGGTGGTACTGGTAAAAAAGTAGCGGCATGCTGACCATTGGAGTGGATCCTTTTATAGAACCTTTTGTAATTGCTGGAATGGTAGCGTTGTGGGTGCTGTTTGTCTGTTTTTGTCTATTTTGTCTTAACTGGAATCATTTGGGAAGGGAGTGCACCTGTGGGAAATATCATCACTCTAACCCTTTCCGCTTGAATCCTTTCCTCCAGCCCATACAAGAATTTCTGAAACAGCGGGACTTGAAGGTCTCGGATAAAACTATTAAAGGGTTTCTTGAGGAAGTAGATAAGATTGCTCCTTGTTTTGAGCCCACAGGGTCTCTAACCTTGAGATGTTGGGATAAGTTAGGTAGGGATATAGACAGGGAAGCGCAGCAGCGAAAGCTTAAGGCAGGAACAAAACCAATTTGGTGCCTGGTGCATTTCTGCCTAGAGGATAAAAGATGTGAAGATATTATAAAGAAAGGTCAGCGTATGCTTGCTGCGCACCAGGATAGTATGTCAGAATCTGGGGATGAAAAAGGGGGGAACGTGGAGAATGCAAAGGTAGGAAGGAGCCTAGATTGATTGAAGATATCTCTAGCGAGTCAGAAGAGGAAAGATTAGACTCAGAGAAGGAACAAGATTTAGAAGAGGCAGCAGCTGTGTATGAGTGTGAGCGGTATGGGCCATGGGCTGCGCTCTAGCGCTTCGCCCCTCTTTATGCCCTGCTTCACTATAAAGACAAAGGAAATAAATCATTTTATACTGCCCCTAGCGGCACGCCTTATGGGTGCAGCCTGGTCAAACCTAAAGGACCTTGTCGCGACTACCTGCCAGCAGGAAGGACAACGACAACAGCAGAATTCTTCTCAACCACACTTTATTAGGAGCGCCCAAGTTTGAAGCGAGAGAAAGACCCCGCCCTCTGGAGCAGTCAGCTTATAAACCCTATTGTGTGTATGTGTCGATGCCTGATTGGGTCAGCAGACACTGCTGACCACTGCGTCACCCATTTGGAGAGGGTGCAGCAGGAAAGGCAAGCATACACAGGTGTGCAGAGTAAACATGCCTATGTGGCTGGCATTGCGCAGATGTACAGAGTTTACGTGGCTGGTGTTGGCCAGCGCCCAACAGCGCCCAACAGTACACGATGCACCTCAGAAGATTATAGCAAGTAAAAATTTCTAAAACCTGTAACATCACTTTTATTGACTGTAAAGCATCTAATAAGATGTACATCCGTTAAGAATCTCCCCAAAATCCTAGATTACACAAATGTTTCCTAAATCCAAAGACAAGTGTCCTTTGGAGACACGGATGAGAAGGGATGAAGAAAAGGAACATGCAAAACTGAAAGGCTTGGAAGGATGAACCCACAAGCCCGAGCATCCTGAAGGTAACATAAGCTGCAATTGGCCTGGACAGCTTCTTTCCTAGAGTTTTAAGAGAGTATATGGTTCTAGCTGCACCTGGATCACAGACTTCAGGTCTCAAGAAAAGCAATGGTGAAAAGTTCTATTGTTCTAACTCACCAAAGATTTATTACAAAACTCTTAGGAAATGAATGTTGGTATAAAAGATAGTGAATTATTTTAAAAATAATAGAACAGAGCTAGCTACATGGTTCATTGGTTATGGGCACTTTTCACCAAGCCTGAGAAGCAGATTTGATGCCTGGAACCCACATAGTAGGAAGAAAGACATGATGCCTGAGAACTGTCCCCTGTCCTCCATATATAAGCCTTGGGAGTGAGCACACATGTACATACACTCACAAGAAAATAAATGAATATGAATTAAATAGTTCAAAGCAAAAGGGTAATAGAAATAAATAAAATAAAATGTTATCTTCCATAAAATAGCTACTACATAGCTAAAAACAGTTTAATTTACTTTTCTTCCTTCATATATCCTTATTCCAACTAAACTTTTCTTTCATAATGACCTGTGTCCTGAATTCCTCCAAGACATAACATAATCAAGGCTCTCTGAAGCACACTCATGCCAGGTGAGCATGTTGTGTGTGTTTTATTATACATGTAATTATGTTTTTTTTTTTTAACTGTGGTGATGAGTATTAAACTGAAGAAAATTGTATTTTATTCTTTCTTTTATCCACATCTGAAACTAAGTTTCTAAGTTTAGATTGTTAATTTAATTGTGAATCACATAGACATATAATGTTCAAATTATCTTACCTTTGGACCTTGTCTTCCTGGGTATCCTGGCAATCCTGGAACCCCAAGTTTCCCCTAAAATTACGAAAAAAAAACCACAAGAACAAAATTAAGCAGCCTATATAGAATTGTTCCAGTGACATTTTCTGGATATTTGAACAAAGAATTTGAATACTTGAAATAATACAAATGTTCACTTCACATTATTTTCATGAAAAAATAAAATTGCTAAATGTACTTATTTTCAATGATTTACAAATACTTAAGAACTATTGTATAAATTATTTTATCTTCTTTGGAGAGATAGTAACTTGGGGAAGAAAATTCTCATGTACTTGTGAAACTTAAAGCATAATAAATGAAAACTAGCTTTTTAATTAAGCATGAGTTGAAGTTAGTTAATATAATTAATATAATTCAGAGCCTTTCATACCATTAAGAATAAATCTTTATGATAACTTATTTCTTTTATCATATTCTAACTGTAAATCAAGTTAGGTAATTTTTTATCTAAAATATAAATGTATATGATAACTCCTAATTAAATCTTAAGAAAACAATTTGTTTGTATGAATATTAGGTAAATATGGGTTAATATATTCAGAATGTATTAAGAACCACAGTGAATAATGATAATTTACATGGAGTATTATTCCTCTAAGTGGGTTCTTGAATATATTACTATACCAATATATTGGGTTCAATAAATTTATCCCTCAATCTGAAATTGTTAAAACAAATTTAGATTACAACTAATTCCAAAAATATGTAACAAGTTTTTCTGATAAATTAGTCCCCAAATAATTCTTCCTTTAGTTAAAAAAAAAAAGAAAGACAAAAAGAACTACAAGTAAGAAACTAAATAAATGAATTGACTAAAATATTTGTGGAGTTCTATACACCACTTTTTATAAAAAAATCATAAATAGCCAGGTGGTGGTGGTGCACGCCTTTAATCCCAGCACTTGGGAGGCAAAGGCAGGTGGATCTCTGAGTTTGAGGCCAGCCTGGTCTACAGAGTGAGTTCCAGGACAGCCAGGGCTATACAGAGAAACCTTGTCTTGGGGAAAAAAAAAGAAAGTCATAAATAAATAATATAGATTTTTTGCCTTAATTTCTTTATACTTTAGCACAATCAGTATCATTATTTAAAATGAACATTTAAAAAAAAAGGAGACGCAAATGCAAGCCCAAATTTATATGTGCAATTTTAAAACATAAGCAAAACATTTAAAAGATAAACAAAAGTTTTGCTGGAAAAAAATCAGACAAGAATATGGCATATGACCTTGTCACAGATTGAAGTAAAAGTTGTATGAGTTACAACTGAACCTGCATAGATAAGCAATTCCCAAATGGAGAATATGCAAACAAGCCCTATGAAGCTTGCTTTTAATGATGTCCCCTTGGATATATTAAGCTACCTTAGCTTATTTCATGATTTTATGCCACCGATTTCAAGGCAAATGAAACACTCTAGTGATCACAAAGCAATCTGTATTCTACATTAATTGCTGTATTAGACTGTATAACCTTATTCACTTTGGAATTCTTATGAAATGAATTCAGATAGATAACTTGTATTCTTTTAAATGATGATAATGATATAAATGCCAGGAAATAGAGGTATAACAATGAGATGCTTCATGTGGGGAAGCATAAGGCAATGCTTGCTTTACAATAATATCTGAGACCATTTTTACATAATGGTAGAGCTGAGAAGAGAAGAAGGTCATCAAAGAAACTTGATCAAGTACCAGTGAACATCAAAATATAGAAGAGGGAGAAGAAGAAGAAGAAGAAGAAGAAGAAGAAGAAGAAGAAGAAGAAGAAGAAGAAGAAGAAGAAGAAGAAGAAGAAGAAGAAGAAGAAGAAGAAGAAGAAGAAGAAGAAGAAGAAGAAGAAGAAGAAGAAGAAGAAGAAGAAGAAGAAGCAGTAGCAGCAGCGGCAGCATCTAAGAGCCTTCAAGCCTTGGCTTTCTAGAATCTCTTCTACTACTGCCTAAATACCACAGTTCTGATCAGGTCAGCAGAGACAATGGTTTCCAAAGCATGAGCCCTGTAAAACTGGCACATCAGAGATTACAGGTGGGACAGACTGTCATTATTGTCCTCACAGTGTCTACACAATACCAACACATCTTCCTTCTAAGACAGAAAGTGTGCAGGTGGAAATATTACAATTTTATGATGAAGAATAGAATTTCTGTAATTACTGAAAACTAGTTATTGCTGGAGAAAAATATTTTGACAGAGAATAGAAATCATGTGAATTATATAAACAGGATAGAAAAGCTATTTGTACTTTCTTAGTATATATCTAATTTATACCAATATCCCATGAAAATATGTGTTCATATACAAAGGAAAATACCCACTTCAATTGTGGTACAAACTTGATTTGGTTTGGTCTGACAGAACAGGTAAACCATCATTCAGTTTTCTTAATATTTCAGGACATTTATACTCGAAAACAAATATGGATACATTTTAAAAACTAACTATTCATGATTAGCCCATGGGAGGTGTGATGGTTTGTATATGCTTGGCCCAGGGAGTGGCACTATTAGGAGATGTAGCCTTGTTGGAGTAGGTATGTCACTGTGGGCTTGGTCTTTGAGACCCTCACCCTAGCTGCTTTTGGAACGAGAGGTGGAACTCTCAGCTCCTCCAGCCCCATGTCTGCATGGATGCTGCCATGTTCTTGCCTTGATGATAAACTTGGAACTTGCAAGCCACCCCCATTTAAATATTGTCCTTATACATGTTGCCTTAGTCATGGAGTCTTCACAGCAATAAAACCCTAACTGAAACATGAGGATAAGAACAATGTGACCAACTCAGGAGTAAGTGCCCTGTCATTACTCTGAGTACACTGAATACAAACACTGCATGAATAATGTACATGTTTATAATGACCCAGAGCACTCTACAGAGAATAACCTGCAAGATAAATGACCACTGACCTTCTCTCCTGCTTGACCAGAGGGACCTGGGTCTCCAGTTGGGCCTGCACGGCCTTTGGGGCCTTCAGGGCCATCTTCTCCCCTTGGGCCGACTTGACCCACCTCACCCTGAAATGCAAAAGTAACATCATATATTCATTTAAGACACCTGCAGATATGTAGGTAGTGCTTCTAGTCTATTAGAGAATCAGGTTTTTTGACTCTTGGTTTGCTGCTTCATGTCTTGTTTGTTTGTTTGCTTGCTTGCTTGCCTTTGAGAAAGGGGATGAAATAGTTTGACATCAACAAACATTTCATCGTTGAATAAATAACTGAATGTGGCCAGATATTCAAAAAGTTGTGGAAGCTTGTTGGTACCATAGTACTACTATATTGCTTCATATATTTGGGATGAGAGAGAGAGGAGAAAGGAGTGAGGAAGGGGAAGGGAGGGAAAGAAGAAGAAAGGAGGTGGGAAAGGGAAGAAGAGAGGGAAGAAGGGAGGGAGGGAGGGAGAGAGATATAAAGAATGAAGAACAAAGATTAGAAAGTAGTTTTGGAAATTGCCATTTAGAACATGAAAGTCTTCATTTCGGACTTTTAAAATTTGTAATGAACACATTAGAAGTTGAATTTCGAACCAATGACTCCCATTCTGTATGGCCTTCTCTTGAACTTCACAGAAATCCACCTACTCCCTTTCTTTGTTCAGATAGATTGCACACTTATAAGAATTATAAATAAATCTCTGCTGAAATGTATTTAATGTGCTAAAAGTCAGCCAATCCATATCAAAATAAATCATGATCGATATAAATGGTATAAAAACACCTATTTTACACTTTGCAAGTCTGAAAATTATAGAACTTAAAATGCATGGAAGTTTTACAATATGGCTGTCAAGTATCAGAGTTCATAATATATATACACAAAATTTAAAATAAAACCACATCCTTTTCTTCTACTAATTTGAGCATACTATTTTGAAACTGCTATAAACAGTGATACTCAATTTTATATAGGTGATATTCAGGTTAGAGCTTAATGAATCCATTGTCGAGGTGAGACTACCAAAAATGATTTTGGCTGTATAACTCAGTAGAAGAATGCTTGTTTAGCATTTCAAAATACAGAATTATGTCTTCAACTCTACACAAAAATGCATTAAGTACATATAACCTGAAATCTCTATTAAGCATAGCTTTTCTTAAAAGCATGCCAAGCATGCTAGGTGGTTCATGCCTTTAATCTCAGCACTCAGAAGGCAGAGGCAAGAGGTCTTTGTTAGTTGGACACCAACCAGGGCAGCATAATGAGTGCAAGTCTAGCTATAGCTACAAAGGAAGTCTTTGTCTCCAAATGAAAACTAAAGCAAAGTTGAAGGAAAAGAATGTATAAAGAATATTTATTTATTTAATGTGTAGTTGAATAAAATTACCTAGCATCTAACCCAAAGCTGTCAAATTACTAGAAGTCAGATGATTTTAAGTCCTTTCTCCATTAAATCTGTGTTTGTAATATGATGGTTTTATTAGACAGTAACCCACTAGGTGTACATACATACATACATATATACATTTGTGTGCTCCTATAAAATTTAACATAGCATATAGAAAAACATTCGCACTATACTGCATCTACAAACGTTATATTGTCCAGTCTTTACATAAGAACTGAAGTGAACTGTCTCTGATATGTCATTTAACCTTTGTGTTATGTATTTAATGTTAAGAAAAAATACATGTATACATTGTGCTGTCTAGTGTTTATGTTGATTTGGAACAAGCTACAGTCATTCTGGAAAAAGAACTTCAATTGAGAAAATATCTACACCAAATTGATCTGTGTATTTTTAGGTGTATTTTCTTTATTGAAAATGTATATGGAAGGTTTGTGGGACTACTGGAACTATAGTCCTGGGTGCAGTAAGAAAGCAAACTGACCAAGCTCTTAAGAAGGCAGTGAGCGGCACCCTTTCATGGCCTCTCTATCAGCTCCTGCCTCCAAGTTCCTGCCTTGTTTCACTTCTTTTCTAACTTCTGTTAGTGATGAACTTTTCCCTGTGACTGTCAGGAAAATAAACCCTTTTCTCCTTAAGTTTCTTTTGACCACAGTCTGTTATATCAGCATTAGAATCCTTAACTAAAACATGCAGTGTGCTAAAATGTATAGATTAAAGTTTCTTTTTACTCACTCTGTCACCTTTAAGACCCATGTCACCTTTGAATCCTGGAAAGCCATCTTCACCCTAAAAAATATCACGAATAAAGAAAACATTAATTGATAATGTGAATCACCTAAAATAAACCTATATAAAATGAATATTAATAATTAGAAGATGCTCCTGAGAAATATAAAACTCCAGTCATGAAACCATGCCTCTTCTATTCCAACCCTGACCTACTACTTCATTATGTCTGGAGTCCTACCATCCTTTTGCAATGATTGAGTATATGTCAAAGAATTTTCACATACATATTCATTACATCTTCCCTCTCTTTTAGAGAAAATAATTATTCTTTTTAAATTAGCATTTCTTTTAAATATTTAAACAAAAAGTAAATATTCAAATAACTTTCATTAACATAAATTAATGAACTTGAGAAAATGTTTTTTGCCCTAAATCACACATTTGTACATAGGAATTTTCATGATGTTCAGTTTTTTCCAATGGACTGACACTGGAATGTCAAACACTCCGGGGAAAGTCTCATGTTCAGGAGGAGTTGACCAACATGTAATGGACTCCATAATGCTCTATGTGGTTTTTATTACTTACAATTCGGTGCTACCTTTCTTGTTTTGTTTTGTTTTCTGTTTGGGTATTGTTTTATTTTGTTTTCTTGGTTTTATAGGGGTTGTTATTTTGAGAAAAAACTTAAAGTTAGGAGAGTAGGAAGGAGGAGAGGATCTGAAAGGACTTGTGGGAACAAAAGAATATGGTCAAAGTATATTTAAATTTAAAAAATATTTTAAACAATAAAATATAATAAAAGAAGAAAGAATATTCATGGTTTATATAATTTGCATTTAATAAATATCTTGTGTCTCAACTTCCCCTTACATATAGAGATTAACAATTTTACCATCCCTTGCTCAGAAAAATGATGCTGTATATAAGCATCTTTTTGCAGATAGAAGAGACAGTTTGACTACAGAAATAGTCAAATTTTCTGCTTTTCATCTGGAAATTGAAAGTTTCAGAGTTAGATTTACTGCTTCTTTAATTTCAAGGAAAACAAAGTGATGTGCATTTTCATAATATTTTAAATAGAAACTTATTGTGTTAAAAGTCATGTAAAGCAATTTGAAGATATTTTTTCTGGTACCAACAATAGATAAAGACAGAACACCACACAGTTTTAATAGTTCTCTGAAAATTTTGTACAATGAATTTAGGCCATATTTATTCCCTTTCCCAAGACCTCCCAGACACAGAACCTCCCCTATCTATTCAATGTTTTATCCTCTCTTTTTGGATATTTCTTTTATTTCTGAGATCATATTATAATAATTTATTTCCCTTTTCTATTTCCTTCCTCCAAATCTTCACATATACCCCTCCTTGTCTCTTTCAAGTTCTTGGTATCTTTTTTATTAATTATTACATGAATATATATACACATTTACACATATATAAAATGATATTTTAAATATATACAAAAATTATCACTCTATTTTAATTTCAAAATACTTCCTAACAGTGGAATTAGGTGTGTCTTTGTCTATTTTGCCTGCTATTGGAACCCTTTCACTCCTACTGGGTTGCCTCAGCCAGCCTTGTTTTGATGGTTTTGGTTCCTCTTATTGTAACTTGTTATGACATGTTCAGTTGATATCTATGATAGGTCTGTTCTTTTCCAAAGTGAAACAGGAGGAGTGGAATTGGAGAAGAGGGAAGATAAAGAAGAACTGGGAGAAATGGAGGAAGGAGAAAGTATGACCAGGGTATATTATATAAGAAAAAAAAATAAAACAAAATTAAAAACAAAAGGAAATAAGGAGGCTTCTAAATTAACAATAAAATAAAAATAAGAAAAAATATTTCAGTGATAAATGTAAGTTAGCCCCTGCACACGCCATGATTTAACCTTTAATCATTTCTTCTGCCATTTAACTTAACCGTCTTTCTATTGCCATCCAAGTCCTGGGGTTGAGTTCCAAAGACTGGGTTTAGAGTTATTGTACCATGCCACACCTGGGGGTCACTCCTTTGTATTCTAACCCAGTCATGTTTTTAACTGAAGACTCAACTCATAATTCTGCTTTGATATTCTCCTTGAATTAAATTTACCTCACAAAATTAAGTTTTACTTTGTGTGTGCTCCAAAGTAGATATCCATCATGACAAAAATATGCCTTTGGCACTTAATCACAATAGACCATTGTTTCTACTATGTGATAGAACCAATAATCATTCCTAATTAGCCAATAGACCCATTTTAAATATCTCTGACAACTTAAGAACCAAGATATCCAATAAGCACTAAGTGAATAAATGGAGAAATATTCAAGTTTCAGTTGGCAATTTATAAATTATATAAAGGCCAAGAAAATTTCATCATTTCAACTATAAAGACTACAAGAAATGTGAACAAAAGCCTCATGTTCTGAATGTTTGTTCTTTTTGTTTTGAATACTGTGGGCATTCAGATGCTGTGGCCACTTGGGCAGGAGTTCACTAAGGCAGCATTTGAGCATTGAAATCAGCGTCGAGTTTCTTCCATGTCTGCACTGCACAATCGACTCCTATCTACCATAGCTTCCCCACCATGATTGACTGAAACTAATGAAATTATGGCTTCAAACAAAACCTTTTCATTATTTCATCCTTGGTTTTGCTGTTGTTGTTTGCTGTTGTAGTCATTTTTAGTGTTTCTCAAAAGACAATGAAGGCAGAATAAAGAGGCAACTCACAAAATATGAGAAAACAAATATAAAAAACCCATAAGTACACTAAAGAATGATCATCATCAATACTCAACATCTTTAATAATTAGGAAAATGCAAATAAAACCTACTGGGATGATTACTGCTAAGCATAAGGGAACAAGGTCTGTGTTGATGAGAATTTAAAGCTATCTGGAATTTTGTGTGCTGTAAGGGAAAACATAAAGTGGATGGACTACAAAATTATAAATTAAAGTGAAAATTTTAGTTCTGAATATGTATAAGATGAATGGATATAGGATCTAGAGCATGTATTTATTCACCTATAGCTGTGGGCATAATAGCAAAAATACTAGTAATCAAAGAAAGCATTAGTATACTAATGGACAGACAAAAATAGCTGATATATGTGATGAACTGATATTTAGCTTTAAAAGAAAAGAGGACTTAGCTACTGTACAAGTTTGAGGACCTTGAATGGTTGCATCAGATATTCTGGTGCAGGGAAATGCAAAGACTAAACCTGGGAATGGTGACAACTTCCTACAGCATGCCTAAATTGAGCATCTGCAGACTTTTTCCTCAGGAGTAAACCATGATGCTTTCAAGACTCCAGTGACAACATGGCCTTTTAAAGAGCAGGCTGTTCTGGGTATTGAATGCCCCGGGAGCGATGGAAGACGTTTTAGAGCTGAAATTGGCCATTCACTGCCTATCCATTTCTGTCTTTGCTGTCTCCCCTGAGACAAAGGTAATTACAGAGTTGCCAAGTTCAGTTTACAGAAAGCTGTGTGCTGTGTCTAAGAATCAGTAAAAGTTGTGGGGATTGTTTTGAACAATCCTAGTTAGTTGGTTTGTTTTTATTTTGGTTTGCTTCAATTTATATATTTACTCAAGTTTGTTTTTGGAAAAGAAACCAAGAAAAGTTATTCTGACATCCTTCTAAATAATTCTAATTACTGAAAAATTCAGGATGCAGTTTCTTTAGGCATATCATTGATCACCATTACTAAACAAATAACATGCCAAGTTATGAGATTTCAGGACCTAAAATTAACAAATATTAATTTTAGGAATACATAAAGATCATATTGAATTTGGTTAGAGCTGCAAAATAATTCACCTATATGTTTAGGGTTTTTGTTTTGTTTTGTTTTGTTTTTGTTATTTGTTCTTTTAGCTATGCCAGGAGATGTAGGGACACATATGAAATCAAAAGCCTGGAGAATTATAATGGCTGTGTACTAACTCCATCTTTCACCATTTGATAACCCTACAGAATATGGAGAATGTTTCTATTTACTTTGGGGTTGTTGAAGTTTTGATGACTCGGGTTCTTTGTAGTAGTGTTCTAGAGAAGCTTCTGCCAGAGATGCTACATTACCCTACGACGGTCTCTCCATCTCTTCTTGATCTATTTTGGGCGGCTACATTACCCTATGACAGTCTTTCCATCTCTTCTTAATCTATTTTGGGCTATGTAACCTACTACTTTCATATTTTAAAGAGAAAACATTATCTTAAAATTCATTGCAATATAACACAAATAGGAATGATTCTATTTTTAAAATCTTAATTCATTAACCTAAAATCCTCAAACTTGGGATGAAGAATAACTCATTTGTTTGTCATCCTAGGTAGGATTAAAGGTAGAGCATTTACAAATTTAGATTTAAAGATAATGTATAAAAATGTAAAAAAAAAAAAATAGTTTGACATTTGACATTTATTCTAGATGACATTCGAGTCAGAGTCCAGAATGTTGATTCTAATTTGAACTTGTAATGATTGACATAGTTTTCCAGTCACACACACATACACACACACACACACACACACACACACACACACACATGGACACACACACACACAGGTGCGTAGGGTGGTTTTTATGTTTTCTAATTATTTCAGTTTATGAATTTGGGGGAGGGGGTCTACTAGAGACAAAATGAATTCTTTTATGATATAACTGAATATTGTCCATGTGTCATAGCCAATCTGTAGGGCTGTGGTCTGTTCAGACAATCTGAGCTCAGTCGAGTAGTAGGTCTAAACTCCAGTGACCCAGTTGGCAATATCTCTGCCTGCAAGGGACATAAGGTGTTTTCTGCCATGACTCTTGGGACCTTGGCTCCTGTTTCAGTCACAACCTCTCACAACTGCCCCAGGAGGAGACGTGGACTCTGTCAGGTAGACAATGCCCCAAGCTCCCAGCATTCTAACAAGACCCTACCCTCAGTCATCTGACCACAGCCAGGCATGGCCCGTGCCGCAGATAGCCATGCCCCCCTCTTGCCTTCTTCCTCTCTCTCATGCTTTGTTCTCTCTCTTGCCTTCTTCCTCTCTTTCCTGCTCTTTGCTCTCTCTTGCTTCCTTTCTTCCTCTCTTACTCTTTGTTCTCTCTCTTGCTCTCCTCTCTTGCTCTTTTGCTTTCTTCCTCTCCTTTCTCTCGCTCTCTCTCTCCCCTTTTCTTCTCTCCTTTCTCTCCTTTCTTTCTCTCTACATGGCCAGCCTGTTTTCTCTTTCCTATAATAAAATATCTCAAGATTATGCATTGCCTCCTTTTAACTAACTCACTGTGCAGCTCCAGGCCTCAGCAACAGAGAGCCCCAGGCATCAGCAGAGAGATACAGGCCCATACCAACCCGTGCAGACTAACAAACTTGAGATGTAATAAAGTCATACACATGTAATTTAAAAGGATTCGGAGCACACTGGTGACATTTTCTGCTGTCTGTGCTACAACTTAGCTCTCACTCTGGGACACCAAATTCCTTTTTATGGATCCTGAGATACACGTATACTCACAATGTCTGGCTTATAAGTAATTGCTCTATGTATTTTAAGAAACAAACAAAAAACCTCACTGATTATACTTTAATTTTTATACACTGGATGCTTAAAAATTAAAATTACGTAAAATCATATTTTACCTTTTCGCCTTTAGAGCCCTTGAGACCTCTGACACCATCTGCTCCCTATGGGACAAAATAGCTACATTAGGGACAACAACAGTTCACCTCAAAATGAAATAGTGTGCGAATAATTTAGCACTTACCTTTACTCCACGGGGACCGGGATAACCAACAGGCCCCTGAGGACCAGGAGGACCCTGTAAAACATTCATTGTGACTTAAATGTATGTAACATAACATACATTGGCGAAACTACTCATTTGTAGACTGCAGTTTTGTCAAATAAAGGTTTCAGGAAATGCTAGGTAAAAGTTTAATATTTACATAAGTAGTATACAGAGATTCAGTAATTCTAATTAGAATTAATCATAACTATGAAAATTTATTCTATGTACACTAAATATGTAGGCTATACATCTGACACCATGGAAATTCTTTAAACAAGAATGATACCAGTCAATTTTCTAAATTTATTATCATAAAATTAAAATTAGCTATCATAGGTGTACTTGCTTATTATATCAAAATCACTCATAATTTTTGAAAGGACCTTCAATAGATATGCTGTAACCTACCAGGGCACCTTTTTCTCCAGACTGGCCTTCTTTCCCAGGATGACCCTACATGGAGCAAACATACACTGGTAAAGACATGATATAAATGGTGACTGTTAACCTTGTTAACTGACCACCTTTAAAAAAATCAGACCATTTTTATGCCCTAAATGGAATGTTAAGGCCTAGGTAATTGTTACCTGAATAGCCTGCCATTATAAGGAAACTTTATCATGTGTTGCTGCTGTTACTAGGAATCTTTCTAATGCCAAGACTGATTATATAGTCTATTATGTTCTGTGCCCTTAGGAATCAATCGTAATAGAGGTCAGTAGAATTATTTTGTGTGGTTACCCACAGTAAGCTTAGACCCAAACCAACCATCCAACAGTTATTCTAGCACCTATGTATAAGCTTTTATGGTCTCAGCTGACCCTGGGATGGAGCCCAACAAAACAGACTCCTACAACAATATAAAAAGCTATTTGGAATAAGATTTCCATTTTGAATTGTGGTCTAGTAAAGTTTAAGTTACCAAGACCTCCCTAGGAACTGATATTCTACTTGGCAAAAAGAGACATTGACTGGATAACTGACATCCTGGTTGGCATATTAAGACATGAATGTGAGACAAGTCCCATCCTCTTTACAAATTGGAGCATGAATATGAGACAAGGCAAGTTCTCTGACACAGTTGAATACCACAACCAATGGAAACAGGATAAGTGTGCAACAAAGACATGTTCCTATGGAAACCTTCTATCCCAAAATCCTGATTGGTGAAATAACTTGACACAGATATTTGTGGATTTTGGCTTTAAAACCCTGTAGGATCTTAACTCAATGTCACGGTTCAGTTCCTGAATCAAGACCTGCCATCCCTGGTCAACAAGTCTTGGGGCATATTCTCAATAAACTATCCAGGTCTGACTTAGATCAGTGTTCATGTGGTTTGCAGGGCAATTCCTGAACCCTAACAATCATATGAGTTATTTGAAAAGATTATTAAAAAATGTACAAGTATCATAGCTTTTAATAACATTGAAAACTGTTAGAGGAAAACATTATATTTGATGGGTGTGTGTTTCATTAAATGTGGAATCTTTTTCAGAGACTTCAGAGAAAGAATATGAATTAATACATCCTGCTATTAACAATTCAATCTCAAGATCTTACACAAAGCAAATTACATTTGGTTTATATTCTTTATGCAAACAAAAGCATCCTCAAAAGTCAGTAAGGATATGTGATGGAAATATATAGAAAAATTAAAGATACTAACCATATTATTATGATATTCAGATGTCATTGATAAAAAAATGTACTGTTAGGCCAAAAATACATTCTATAACCACAGGTAGAAACAGAAAAGAAATCTTATATCTTGCTTGTCACTAGACTAAGTAAGTAGTTTGAAGAAACAACATAAATAATAATTTTAAAATGAAGACAGACATTATATTATCTGTGAAAAAATGTAAATAACAGATGTTTCTGTATTTCCAGAGGAGGAGGAAGGCCCCTATAGCCTGAAGAATTTTCATAGACAGTATAAGAAGAACACAATGACTGCTGTGTACATTCACTTGGCCTCTCTGCTGTCTAAATTTATGTTCAATTACACAAATTAGAGTCATTTGATAAGAGGGGAATCTCAATTGAGAAAATGGCTCAACCAGACTCACCTAAAACAATCCTATGAACTGTCTTCTTATAGTGACTGGGAGGACCAAGCCCATTTTGTATGGTACCTAGCTGGGACATGTGGTCCTGGGGCTATCAGGAAGCAGGCCCAGCAAGTCAAGAAGGACAAGACCGACTCAGCACTCCTCCATGGCCACTGCATTAGTTCCTCCCTATGTTCCTACCCTGATTAACTTCCTGTCCAGACTTTTCTCAGTGATAGATAATTACCTGGAACTAAACACTCCCTTCCTCCCCAGGATGTTGTAGGTCATGGGGTTTTATTAATCGACATCTTAAGACAGAAAGCCTCTGAGAAGCAAGTTAAAAAAGCGGATGAACTCATGTTTTCTATGAAAAGTAACAGACACTAAGAAGTAATAGACACTGAAAATACAAGCTGGCTGGAACAAATGTCAGAAAAGAACATGTGGAATTAGAAGGTAGGGATTTTGTCAGGTTCTGCTAGGCAGCATATGGGTTATTCATATAGAGGCTATTGCGATCTTATTGAAGTTCTCAACAAATGGGCCATATATTTCTTTATAGAAGTGGTATTGTATTCTAAAGAAACCAATGTTTAGTTACTGAATCAGTTCACTTTTATTACTACCTATACATAATTATTTATAAGACAAATGTCAAAGTTATTTTTTTAAGATTGCTCATGGAAATGTCTATGACAACACAGACAGCTTTGACTTACAGGAGGTCCATCAGCACCAGGAAGTCCCGCAAGCCCTGGTTTTCCTTGTGGACCCTAATCAAAAGGAGAATATGATTTAAAAGAAAGAAAAATATAAAAAGTTCTCCATGTTGGATATCAATACAACACTAATAACAGCAAGAACTTAAGAGGGTGTCTTTCATCCGTAAGTGCTCAATAAGTATCATAAATATTTAATAATGAAAACCATAGCACATAAAGACAAATGAATTTGAACTTAACCGATATCAAAATATGTTATATTTAGTCAGCTTGATTGTTTTAAATGTTTCATTATTAAAGTTGACAAGTTAGTTTTTAAGTGATACAGTAAACTGTCACTAACAGAAGAAAAACACAAATAATACAGGTCAGAAACGGATTCATTCATAACAGTGAGTTAAGCCTTAGAGTAAAGCTTTGGAAAATCACATTGACAACATTATATCAGGATGAGCTCTACTGAATGCTTTGGATATTATAGACCAGATATGCAATGGGGGTACCATAAGATTAAAAGAAAGACACAATATTCCTAATGTTATCCTCTTAATATCAGAGGAGACAATTATTCCTCGAGTATTTGTAGTAATGTAACCAAATGAATGTGTTGTTGGTTGTATAAAAACATTTCATGCACAGCTATATATACCATTTGACTCTTGATTATGGTGATAAATGAATTCATTAACAATTAATATATTTATTATGTGACTTCTACTTAATGAAGAATAAGTTTACTCTAAAACAGTTTTCATTTTGTCAGCCCATACCCATCTTATTTACATCTCACAAGTTCGACAAGATGCTGCTGCATCACCGTACTGACTTACGTCATCTAGATTTGCCCATATGCTTGTCATAGAGTGCACATATTTCTTAGACTGTTCAGTTATTAACAAACAGATACAGTCAGAGTTCTAATGATGGATAACCACATGCTTAAACTCTTCTAGTAAATATAAGGTCCTGGATGACTTAGTAGGACCTGTTAAACACACATCTATTTTGATATAAAAGGTGCATAAACTAATAGGCATCTAACAAGAGACTAAAATGTAACTGCTTAGTGGATCACTCTGGTTCTTTCTTAACTACTCAGTGTTTCCGATTTCATGTCACCTCATCAATCCTACATGTAGAACACTGGAAAGAAAGATGCTCTGAGAGGACTGGTTAGTTCATATTGTTGTTCGTCCTAAGGGGCTGCAAACCCTTCGGCTCCTTGGGTCCTTTCTCTAGCTCCTTCAATGGGACCCTGTGCTCAGTCTAATGGATGGCTGTGAGCCTCTACTTCTGTATTAGTCTGGTACTGTCAGAATCTCTCAGGAGATAGCTAGAGCTCTGAGGGACTAAACCACTAAGCAAAGAGTACACATGGTGGGACTCATGGCTCCAGCTGAATATGTGGCAGAGGATGGCCTAGTCGGTCATCAATGGGAAGAAAGGCCCTTGGTCCTGTGAAAGTTCTATGCCTCAGTGTAGGGGAATGCCAGGGCCAGGAAGCGTGAGAATGTGGGTTGGTGAGCGGGGGTGGGGGGAAGGTGGAGGGGGTGGGGGGGGGAAGGAACAGGGTTTTTTTTCCCAGAGGGGAAACTGGGAAAGGAGATATTATTTGAAATGTAAATAAAGAAAATATCTAATAAAAATATAATGACAACTAATAAAAAAATAAGAAAAAAGGAAAGAAAAGAAAGATGCTGCAAGGAAACCCTTTCTTAAGAGAAACTTAGATGTTCTAATGGGGATGTTAAATTTAGGAAGCCCAGGGCAGTATAGCTTGCAGTCTATTTCACCTGCCAGGACCTGAGAAGAGCTGACAGAGGAGAAGGGTTGTCTGCAGCAAGTCCGAATCTTGACAGTTCACAGCATTTCCATTGTTGGCGGGTATTAACATGAACATTGCACCCCATGCTCACTGGAAAGCACCAATTAAATCACGTGTAACAAAAAGCAGGGGAAAATCACCTTTTGAAAATGTCGTTCATATACTGCTTGCATCCTTTTGGAAAACCTTAAAGTTTTCAATTCTATTCCATTCCACAGTCATTACCTTAAGCCACTGAATATTTAATTGCAGTATTTTGCCTGCCATTTAAATTACTCTTTATTTTCAAGGTACTGGCCTTGTTTCTTCAAAACAAATGAAGTGCACCAACCTAGAATGAGTCCCTGCATTATTGTTGCAAGTAGAGGTGCCGATGGTTTGGCACACTATGTTACATGGACCTCTGCTGTTGATATATATTTAAGACAAGAAATGTTAAAACTCTGCCAAAATAAGATGATTTTTAAATAAAACTGAATTTAATCCATCTCCTTTTGAATGGAGGTTTTATGACAACAAAATGTTTTATCTGCCTTTTTAACTCCCCATGCTTTCCCTAGTGAGGTGGGAATAAAGACGGATGACTGTCATATGTTCCGTATTTTAACAAAAGTTAAAATTTATGAAGTGTTTCTATGCACTATGTTAAGCAATTTGTATGCATGATCCACTTCGTCTGAGTGAGTTCCAGGAAATATAAACATCTGTTATTTTGTGACATGTGACATAGTCATAGTCTGTATGCATATCGATAGCCATTCAAGTTTTCAAAGTCACTATCTTTAATAGGCATTTACTTTGTGTCTTGGTATGTCTCACTGAGCTCACAGAGTCTCATCATTTGTTTTCTGTAAATCAATTAACATGTGAGTAATATGAACTCTAAACTCACAAATTAAATCACAGGAAATGCTCCCCTTTTCAAAAATGTCAGAATGAATTACAGAGGTAGTTTATCATTGGAAACCACTAGTAACCTTTATTAGAAATATAATGAAAATGACTATATGAAAGTTTGTAGATATTAAAATATCTAATTCCAATATGATAATAAATATTAAATTATAGAAGAAATATTATTTACAAAGCTTAAGTAAACAAAATATCCACTACTTGATATAGGCAAGATATTAAGTACAGACCATATACACATGATGTATTTTTCAACACCATCAATATACTGCATGATACAATCATCCCCATCAATAATGAACTTCAATAGTCCTTAAAGAAAGGAAGTAGGGGACTAGTCAAATGTGGTGGTGCACATCTTTATTCTCAACACTAAGGAGATGGAAGCAGGCAGGCCCCAGTGAGTTACAAGCCAACCTGGACCACAAAGAGTTTCAAGTCAGAGAAGCTGACACGGTGAACCCTTGATAAAAAGTAAAGAGAGCTGGGAGGTGGTGGCTCATGCCTTTAATCCCAGCACTTGGGAGGCAGAGGCAGGCAGATTTCTGAGTTTGAGGCCAGCCTGGTCTACAGAGTGAGTTCCAGGACAGCCAGGGCTATACAGAGAAACCCTGTCTCAAAAAAAAAAAAAAAGTAAAGAGAGAGAGAGAGAGAGAGAGAGAGAGAGAGAGAGAGAGAGAAAGAGAGAAAGAGAGAGAGAGAGAGAGAGAGAGAGAGAGAGAGAGAGAGAGAGAGAGAGAGAATTGTGAAAATTAATAATCAATCACAAACAAAAGATGCCAAGTTCAGGAAATGCTAATTAAGAGAATGATGAAAAGAATTTGGAACATCAATGGGAGTGATCAAAAAACAAGAGAAACAAGTATTAAGAGGATATGGAAAAACTAGTATTTCCATGTATTATATCACTGATGGAAATAAAAATAAATTGTTCAACCACTTGACAGTTTAAAAAGTTCAAAAACCAGTATATTTGTGCTTACTATATAATCTATTACTTTTAACTATGTACAATGATTGAGTTTAGGCCTATGTCTATGCAAACATTTTCTTGCAAATATTCATGATACTACATTTATGGAAAATGGCTAAGATGTAGAAGCTACTCAAATGACCATCAACTGATGAGTAAATAGACAGAATTCAGAATGTAACACTAAATACAAAAAAGGTTCAGATTATAGCTTAATTTCTCTCACTTGGGTAAGTCCCTAAAACATTATAAAATGAAAAATAAGCACAAAGGCCATATACTCAGTGCTATGAAGAAACTTATGCTTTAAAACATCATTTCATTACTATAAAATATTCAGGTAGACTGAAAGTGTACAGAGAGAAAGCAAAGAGACTTTTGATTAATATTGTAGGATGGAAAGCCTTCCTAGGGTGGTATAAATATTCTTAAAATTAAGTGTTTGTACAACTCTGTAAATTTACTAAAAAACCACTGTCTCATGTTAAGCTATACAACTGAACGTTATAATATGTAAATTATACATGAGTAAATGTATTGATTTTTCTCAGAAGAACCAGAATTTCTCACTGAAATTCACAAAATTCAGAAAAAAAAATACTACAAAGAGTCAGCTGCTGATTGTACTGTAATCAAGGTGAAAAGGAAGTACTACTTGGGGAATCTCTCAAAGGAAACCAGGGGAATCCCTTTAAGTGCACAATTTATTCTTGCTGTCATCCAGACACTGAGTTAGTTACAAGAATATTATTTGTCACCTACACCAAAATGGGCCAGTGAAAAGTTAAAAGCACCCTTTAAGGAGATCATGCAATGAGTTTTATTGAAAGCAAATGTAATTATAATAAAGGAGTATAAATTTTCTGTGCTGGAGAAATGACTCCATGGTTAAAAGCATTGGTTGCTCTTCCAGATGACCTGGTTTCAATTCCCAGGCACACATGGCAACACACGACCTGTAACTGCCTTTCCAGAGGATCTGATGCCCTTTTATGGTCTCCACAGGCTTGCACACATGAGGTGCACAGACAATTATACAAGAAAAACACTCATACAAAGAAGAAAGTTTATTATTTACAAACAATAGAGTTTAATTATGTTTTATAAATGTCTGTACTGGAAAAAAAATACTTCAAAGTAAATCAAATCATCGCACACCATAGTGAATCACACACAAAGATTATACTGTTTATTTTAGTTATAATTCTGTCATGGATATCTTATTATGGATGATAGATAAGTGCATAAAACATATTGGATATTAAAAGTACACTTAATGTGCACTTTCACAGCTTCCGTTCTGAATGCCTAATTCTAACAGTAAAGAAGCTCAAAGTTTACAGACTTCGAGTCAATTAAAGATTTTAAATAAGGAGAAAGTAAAGATGAACCAAAATAAGGAGAAAATCAGTCATCTCAATTAGTTACCGAAATTATCATTATTGATAATTTTACCAGCAATCTAAGTTGAAACATTATACTTTTGAAAGTTACACCTTAAAGATGTTTAAATAAATTCTATCCAATCTTTAAATTAATTCTATCCAATCTTTAAATAAATTTTATCCAATCTTGAAATAAATTCTATCCAACTTTGGTTTTAATTCAGGTTACTATATGACTTTGATAATCTGTAGGGAAAGTATGGAAATGCCTTATCCAAAAGGCTAGACTTTACCTGCGCTGTCAAGTAGCTTACCAGTGATTATGATAACATTCGAGACATTCAAACAACTTA
>NW_022196898.1:61801021-61811021 GCF_008632895.1 Mastomys coucha | reverse complement strand
CTGTCTTTTAATATGAAAATTCCTTGGCTAACTTGTGTAAAATGCAATGTTTCCTGAGCTTAGCATTGCCGACCTAGTATAAGACGCTATTCCTCATGGAAGAGATAAAGAAGATAATTGCTTACAGCTTCCCCTGGAAGACCCCTGGGCCCGATCTCCCCATCTTCTCCCTATGGGTGATGAAAGCAGAAAGAATCCTATTAGAGGGGTGTGACTTCAAAAGGATTTCGGTTTTAGTGGTTTGATTGTAAACAAGTCTAAAACGAGTAAAATCTTAATATACCCTCATTCCATCATCGCCAGGGAGGCCAGGTGGACCTTGGGGACCTCTTTCCCCCTAAGGAACAAACAGAAACAGAATAAATGCAGGAATCATGGTGGTTGTTTCCAGGTACATAAGACAGTCAACACAACCAGGTTCAACAGGACATTTGCCCTGGAAACTTACCTCGCCTAAACCTTTCTTAGAGTAGTTCCAGTAGTAAAAATTTTGAACTTTAACAGGCTTTATAAAATTAGTATGCTAGCAAAATTTCCCCTCAATTTTTAATAAAAATGATTTAAAGAAAACATATGTAAAATATTTTCAGGCAGTTATTAAGAAATGAGTCATTCAGAAAATTATTCATGAGTGTCTTAAGAATAGACACACTTGGACCTCATTTTTTCTTAATTTCTGAATAATTCATATTAAGTCAGCACAATTCATGAAAGCTTAGAGGGGATTTAGAATTTATTTCACAAAACAAAATTATATGTGCATCCTATTATGGGTTAGGTGTAATATGTTATTTTGTTAGGTGACTATAAGATGAAATTTTCCTTGTCATTCTCCAATTTACCTAAATACAGTCCTAGATTTGTTCTTCATTCTGGTAAAGAAAGATACAAATAACCAATTTTTATTGTTTTTGAAACTGTCTCCCAATTTCCCACTAAAAAATAACCTAGCAGTTGTGACAGTTCAGCATGCTGATTTCTCTAGCCTCGCAATTAATGAGTTCTTGCACTGAAGTGTGCATCACAAAGAAACAATGTTGCCAGGATGTTTACAGAGGTCCTCATCTGAGTTATTTCCACAGGGGGAAAAATGTAAAGAATAAGCGATGCTCAAGAAATAATATTCTCATTTAAATTCTCCAACTCTTCTATCAAGTGATCTTCCTTACATCTATGAGTAGAGAGTCTGCCTCTATCTTTTTGCACATAAGGAATATGTCAATGTCTACAAGTAGTGAAAAAAGAGATTGGCACTATGTACAATTTGTAGCAACATTTTCTCACTATCCAATAGGTACAAAAATTTACCAAATGGAGTAACCACCATTTGTGTTATTTTTTTCTTCTGATTTCCAAAAGTATCCCAAAACCACCTAAGCTCCTAAGATTACTATTACATTTTGGATTAAAATGTAGTAAAGGTATCTTACCCTGTGACCTTTGTCACCTGGCAGACCTGGAAGTCCATCAAACCCTCGGTCTCCCTGTAAAATCACAATCAGATTATCATTATATTCTCATTCTAGGTCAGGACTCTAATGTCAGTGTAAAGTGTAAAAATTCAAACGATTTTATATTAAATTATAATACTGTCAAGGATAAAGTGCCAAACACAATCTGAATGCAAAGTTATAAAGTCCTGACCTTAGACCCAGGTTCTCCTGGCATGCCTCTTCCTCCATCAGCACCTGGACGGCCCTAGAAATGTCAATTGTAAGAGTGAGCAAGGAGGGTCACATGGCAATAAACACAAAGAGACAAACTAACAAATAGCTGAGGCTTTATCTCAAAGTGCACAAGGAAAAATAGCCATACCCTCTTTCCAGGTTTTCCTGTTGGACCAGGAGGACCTTGGACACCTCGAGGACCCTATGTGAAAACATTAGAATCACAATGCAGAAATCTTGATCAGTCAAAGTCAAAAAGAGATGGTTTTAGAAACCAATATTCACTGGGTTCTTCCTTATTTATTTAATCACAAGGAAATTATTTTGCCATAAAAATTCTGACAAAGCAGAAGTCAGAAAAGCAATATTCTTTTTTTATTAGATATTTTCTTTATTTACATGTCATATGATTTCTTTCCCAGTTTCCCCTCCAAGAAACAAACAAACAAACAAAAACAACAAGAACAAACCCCTGTTGCCTCCCACTTCCCCATGCCTGCCACCCCACCCTCTCCCACTTATTGGCCCAGGCATTCCCCTACACTGGGGCACAGAACCTTCACAGGGCCAAGGTCCTCTCCTCCTATTAATGATCAAATTTGCAATCCTCTACTATACACATGCTGCCAAAACAATCAGTCCCACCATGTATAGTCCTTGGTTGGTGGTTGAGTCCCTGGGAGCTCTGAGGGTACTAGTTAGTTCATATGAAAAGCAATATTCTTAAGGAGCTTCTCATATAAACAACTATATTGCAAAGTAATTTACATGGATGTGAATACAGTCAAACAAAAGAAATACAGTGATATACTTCTTAGCCTTTATGATCAATTACTCATCCAGTTGTCAGAAAGATGGTTTCCACACAGCAGTCATCGAGCTATGATAATGGCATCATTCTGTTCTCATGTCAAGCACGTCACCCTTTTCCTTTTCAATGTTGAAATGTCCTCTCTTAGATAATTCATCTCCCAAACCACTGATCACATTGGATTTAATCACCTTCAAGCACAGTGAAATCTCCTATAACATGATTATCTGTTAAAGTTTTCAACTAAATCTTGGTGAATGACTCTTCAATTATCCACAAGGTCATGATGATCATGCTCTCATTGAAGGCTAAAAATATTTTTTGTGAAAATGTAAGGATTACAATGTCTAATCATTGGAAGTCAGAGAGTGTAGCTTAAAAAAAAATGTTGGAGGGGAGTCTATCATGAATCTAACCAGAAGGGACGAAAAGAAGTACCAGCTGAACAAATGTTGCTAGGTTTTTTGCCTTAATAAACTAATTCTATTTTACATGTACATGCCTGGGGAGTATGTTAGTGTACCATGCATGTGCCTCAGCCTGCGGACATCAAGAGAGGACTATAGGTGCTCTAGAACTGGACTTAAAGGTTGTTGGTACCAGCCATGTGGGCACTAAAGAACCAAACCTGAAACTTCTGAAAGTAATAGACTTAGCTGATGAACAATCTATCCAGCTCAGCAATATGGACAGATTTTAATTAATGAGAAAGATACTTCTTTGATATCACCTAAGTTTTTGGACTTAAAGGCTCAACAAAGACTATATATCCTAAAACACATACCATGCTTTCAGGTTCACCAGTTCTGTAAACAGAAGAGCATACATGCTGCTCTTTGAATTTTAATGAGCAATAATCTTACAACATTCTTATGTAGTGTATTTTTAATATTTTTCTGATTCCCAGTGAACTAGTCAGCATTTTCCAGTTTTTTTTACATCAATGTTAATAAAACAATGAAAGCAAGGCTAACACATCTTAGGCTGGTTAAATATTGTTATCAATGGTCTAAGGGTTTTGTCACAAGAAGTTGTGGTGTCTACACAATGGAATATTTATCACCAAGAAAAAGAAAGGATTGAAGGAGCTGAAGGGGTTTGCAACCCCATAGGAAGAACAACAATATCAACCAATCATACCCCCAGAGCTCCCAGGGACTAAACCACCAACCAAAAAGTACACATAGAGGGACCCATGGCTCCAGCGGCATAGGCAGAAGATGGCCTATTTGGTCATTAATCGGAGGAGAGGCCCTTGGTCCTGTGAAGGCTCGATGCCCCAGTATAAGGGAATGCCAGATCTGTGAGGTGGGAGTAGGGGGGTGGGTGAGAAAGCATGCTCATAAAGCAAGGGAGGGGGATAGGAGAGGGGGTGCGCAGAGGGGAAACCAGGAAAGGAGATAACATTTGAAATATAAATAAATGAAATATCCAATTAAAAAAAGAAAAAGAGTGCAGTATTGATGCACTCAAATACTATGTGTGTGAAGACCTTGTAAGCCTTATCGAAAAAAGCCAGTAATAAAATGCTATAGATGGCATAATTTCATTTAAACTTTTTTCTGAAAAATGTGCAAAATTCCATGATAAAGAGTAGGAGAATGGTACCAGATATTTGTGGGTCAAAAAGGGTTGTATTTGTAAAGGGAAAATACTAAGAAGTTGTTGTGCGTCTTCTGGATATGACAGGACTGCTGCACTCATGAATTGCCAGCAGCTGTGGTTGACTGCACATGATCGAGCCACTGAACATTCTAGCTAGCATGGAGTGACTGTCACTTATAAATGAGGTGTTTTGGGGAGTTAGTATCAGGTTTCTTTAAAAATTCAGCTTCATGCAGGTCCTCCAAGAGGAGCAGGGACTGTCCCTGAATCTGTTGCCTGCCTGCTTGTTGATTCCATTCCCCTAACTGGGCTACATTGTCTGGCCTCAGAAGGAGAGGATGTCCCTAGCCTTGCAGTGAATCCATGTGTGGGGGAGCGGGACTAGTGGGGGGTTGAGGAGGGAGACATTTAGGGGAAAGTCTGCATGACTTGGTACTGGGAGGCGAGGGCGGCGGCTGATTTTTTTTTTTTTAAGTACAGCTTCAAGTACCATAATCACTTTTAGTAGATGGCCAAACACCCATGAGTATATGGGCAGCACAAACTCAATGAGTCAATGAGTCACTTAAAAGAAAACAGCTGGAAACTTAAGGGTTCTTTGGAAAGTCAGTTGTGTTAAGAAAGGAAGAAAGAAAGAAAGAAAGAAAAAGAAAGAAAGAAAGAAAGAAAGAAAGAAAGAAAGAAAGAAAGAAAGAAAGAAAGGAAGGAAGGAAGGAAGGAAGAAACAATAAGAAGGAAAGAAGAAAAAATAAAAAAGGAAAACAGGAAAAACATGAACAGAAAGAGAACAACAGGTTGGGGAGGTTGGGGAGGGGTGGGGGTGAGAATAGATCACGTTAAGAGGAGTTGGCAGTAAACATGATTGAAATACCTCATTTGCTCCTCTTAAATAATGAAACATTATAAAAAAAGATTTAATGAAATAATTGTTGTGATTTAGAAGGCATTTTTATCTTAATCATAGTTACAAAAGTATATAATGGGCTCTGATTCTATTATTCCTTATCATTTTTAAACAAATCTAATTATAGTGAAGAAAATGGCATCATTAGGAAAGACTAAAGAGGGAGTAATGGTGGGTGAATATAACCAAAATATATGCCTGCATAAAAATGGCAAAGAAATACATTACTAGGTGTAATTTAAGTATGGTTATAAAGGCATGAAGAAGGAAGGAAACAATGAGAGTAAAAAGCAATGCAGAACTCCACAGACAATGTGAATTTATATTCTACAGTTTATCAGACAGTATTCTCATTTGAAAAGGACAGTATTCTCATTTTGAAATCACATTGTTATTTTTTTGTTCTCTTGTTTCTACCATAAGTATACTGACAAAATAACATCTCTCTCTACTTATTATCTAATACACAAAGGTCTGACATTATCTTGCATGAAGTGCGCTAAGCAGTCTTCATGAAAAAAATATGCTAAGTTTACTCTCTGCAAAAGTTTGGGCTCAAGAAAGGAGGAGCGAACCCGCTACTTCAGGCAGCCACTTCTCTACCCAATAGCATCACGTAAAGGCCATGCTTTCAAACCTGCGAGGTCCACAATTTAAATGTTGTGTAATTAACCAACTAATGGAAAATCAATGGTCTATTCTGATTTTTTTTTTCAATTAAAATCATGGCATGGGCTTAAATGCGATGTAAATACATTCTTTACTCCTAACATTTCCGTCGTTCTACTACTTAAGTAGAAACAATAAAAATAAGAGAACAAATGACTGCTTCTTACCTGAGGACCTGGATCCCCACTCTCACCTTTGGCTCCAGCCGAACCAGGACCTCCCTGAGGAGAAAAGCAAAACAGACCTCCAATTAACATTAAGTCACCAATGCTCTTTAATTCACTAGAAATAAATAAACATATTTTCTTAATCAGTTTGATAGTTCTCACACAATGAGCTATTTAAGTCCTGTGTCTAAAGTGCAGCACTTCTAGACATATCAAGTGCGCCCTGATATATGAACCATATATAAAGATCTATATTCCACTTACAACAGAAAGAAGCCGACACTGAAATCACACTGAAATTTTCTTTTAAATTTTTAGTGTCACAATGTCTGGTAAACAAGACCCAAGTAACCACTGCATTGTGAGTGACTACTAGGGCAGTGAATTTACAGAGTCAGGCATACGCTGAGTTCATTCACACAGTAAGGGTGGTGCAAAACCAACTCTCTATGAACATGGAATTCTCAGGTAGTGCATTTTATACTAGTAAACTGTTTTTACCATTATTATTATTGTAAAATAATATCAAAGCATTTTCCTCAGATTGTTTTGATTTTTTATTAAAAAATGAATCATTATAATAAGTATAGCCTATGAATGTTTATGTAATTTAAACAGTACAATGATGCCAGGCTGATTAACTGCAAGGCAAAATTAATTGCTTTAGAAAGGAGTTATGGAATTTAAGAATATATACTATGCATCTACACTGTCTAAAAGCTTATAATATTAGAAATTAATATGCTTGTTATAGATTACTTTATGTGTTCGCAGGTATTTTGATTTATTTTAATCAGCATATGTTCCATTAAACTGAGTTACAACAAAATAAAGTCAAAACTTGATAAATCTGAAAGAAGCTTTCTAGCGCCGCCTAGTGGCATGATAGTAAAATAACTCCTACTCTGTCTCACAAGAAAAATGAAGTCAAGTTGAATGTATTTTTAAATTTTCAAAATTATAATGATAATTTCCAAGCTTCTAATAAAGATCTCTCGCAACTAATTTCATGTAATAAAACGAGGACAATGTGTTAAATTAAATTATTAATCACTGAACTAAATAAAACTATAAGTGGTTATGTAGTTTTTAATTTATTAGCTGGGTTTCATTGTCTGTACATATGCACTACTTGCTCTGTAGATTGTAGTTACGCTCTTTTACATATAATAAAAATTATCATGCGATTGATGGGAAAGAAGATGAACAAGATATCATTTCCACCTTCTTTCTATCCAAAAATTGTGTAAAATATTTTCGTATTACTTTTGTGTATATATACTTTATTTGTATCAGTAACATGTGAATAAAATTTATTTCTTTGTTAAGTGACTTAATATTTTTTTTCTTTCTTGTGTTTTAAAAAGCACAGCAGTAAGGGTAAATAATAAACTTTTAATAATCTGTTTCAGAAAATGTATATAATTGAAGTCCTATGGAAACTTGTTATCTGAACATTTCACACAGGAGTATATATCAAAATTACATATATGCATATATATAAAGAAAAATTAAGACAGTTTAAGGAACTATACATTTAAAGAAAGCAGCAATGCTTTTTAATTTTTATTTTATTATACTGATGTATTTATCAGTTTATTTTCAGTCTTCACAGCACCAGGGATTAATATATTATCACAGTTTGCTCCCAAGCCTAGAGATTTATCCTCTGAGCACTGTTTAGGTCATCTAGCTCAACCTCTACCCTACCCAAATATTCTCTTTGTTTCTTTGTTGTTTTTTTCAAGACATGGTTTCTCTGTGTAGCCCTGGCTGTCCTTGAACTCACTCTGGAGACCAGGCTGGCCTCGAACTCAGAAATCCGCCTGCCTCTGCCTCCCAAGTGCTGAGTGAACCTCCACCGCCCGGCTGAAAACTACCATTTCAAGATCAGTGAAGAATTGTATTAGAATTTTTATAGGGATTGAATTTAATTGTATATTACTTTAAATAGGCTGGCCATTTTTACTATGTTAATTCTTCAGATATGAACAATGGGGATCTTTGCGTCTACTGATATCTTCCACAATTTCTTTCTTCAAAGATTTGATGTTCTATCATACAAATCTTCTATTGCTTTGTTAGTGGTACCCCAAGATCTTTTATATTGTTTGAGGCTATCATGAAAGGTTTTGTTTTCTTGGTTTCTTTTTCGGTCATTTCTCATTTTATATAGAACGCCAACTGTTTTTTCTGAATTAGTTTTGTGTCAAGCTACTTGGCTGGAACTGTTCATCTGCTGTAAGAGTTTCCTCTGATGGAAATATTCTGGGTCATTTATGTGTACCATTTTACCATATGTTGGTGCAGATACTTTGACTTCTTTCTTTCCAACTTACAGAAAGAGAAGAATATGAATAAAATATAACTAAATTTAAAAATTGTTTTAAATAATGAAAATATAATAAGAAAGAAAACATTCAGAG
Organism: Mastomys coucha; assembly: GCF_008632895.1. Taxonomy (NCBI): domain Eukaryota; kingdom Metazoa; phylum Chordata; class Mammalia; order Rodentia; family Muridae; genus Mastomys; species Mastomys coucha. Next base: position 61,802,772 of record NW_022196898.1, on the reverse strand, counting down.
GAGGCACAGGAAGGGAAACTAATCAAAATATCTTGTATACAAATTATTTTAAGAAAATGAAATTTAAAAATTGCACAAAAATTATCAAGGATTTCACAGGCAACTTAGTGAGAATTCAAGTATATAATTAGCTTTCAAGGATTTAATGCAGAACTGGATTTTGATAAATAGAATTCAAATAAATTATAATTATGGTTTTAGTAGCAGACATGTGACTTTATTTCATTCATTAAATTTTCCTCTAATTTGATGATAGCTTCCCTAAAAACTTATGTTCAGAATTATTAAAAATTAAACTGAAAACTCTTTAAATGAGTCCGTATCAGTTATGATCAATAGATTTACTAGCCTGCGGAATAAACAGAGTCTGGAAGATGATATGGGAAAACATATTAATAGGAAACTTTTAACATATAAGTTACATAACATACCACAGGACCTGGTCTTCCAGTAAGACCCATTGGGCCAGGAGGGCCTCTCAGAGCAATCTAGAAGATAAAAAACATCAAGTTTAGGAACACCTGCCTAGAAGTATGTTGTAGCACAAGACATTTGGGCATGATATCCTTGGGTAGTACATAACTAACGAAGGTATAATAGCAATCAATGTGCTAGGAAAAGTTTAGTCAGTGGTAAAGTGCACATAGCTAGAATGTTCTATTTAATGACCTGTCATGTCTCAAACTGTTATACAGTCTTGTACAGTAAAAGTCTTGCCAAAATTTAATCAGCTAAAAAATATATTTCAGAAAAAATAGATTATCTAATAATTTTCTACTCTAAAGCACACTCCAAAAAAAAATTGAGCACTCTTGGCCTTCATTGTGCAGGCATGATCTTGCCTGGAGATCTTTTATTAAGGCAAACAATGAAAGGTAAATATTTTCTAGTCGTGTTTTAGGAAAATTATGGTGATAATAATGAGGCAGTCCAATGTTGACTGATTGGATGCCTTATCATTAGACTCAATAACAAAAAAATATGAAATTAGAGTATTTGAAAAGCTAGAATGCAGAGCAGAGCAGAGCAACAATACTTGATAGATGTTTAGTTAATTTGGTTTACTGTTTAAATATTAACAAGTGAAAGATGAATGTGCATTTCAAAAATAATCCTATGATGGAAAATATACAAAATTATAAAAACATACATGAAACAAAACCAGCAAGACTTCTGAATTTCCACTAATAACTCACCAACAGTGTTTGGACAACACATTTCATAATTCTTGAGATTAAGTTGAAAAACTGGAATTAAAATTTTTGCTTTCTGATGAACCCACGCACCTATGGTCACTCAATCTTTGACAAAGGAGCTAAAACCATACAGTGGAAAATAGACAGCATTTTCAACAGATGGTGCTGGCTCAACTGGCGGTTAACATGTAGAAAAATGCAAATCGATCCATTCCTTTCTCCTTGTACAAAGCTCAAGTCCAAGTGGATCAGGGACCTCCATATCAAAGCAGATACGCTGAAACTAATAGAAGAGAAAGTGGGGAAGAACCTCAAGCAAATAGGCACAGGGGAAAATTCCCTGAAGAGAACACCAATAGTTTCTGCTCTAAGATCAAGAATTGACAAATGGGAACCTCATAAAGTTGCAAAGCTTCTGTAAGGCAAAAGACACTGTCAATAGGACAAAACAGCAACCAAGAAATTGGGAAAATATCTTTACCAACCTTATATCTGATAGAAGGCTAATATCCAAGGTATACAAAGAACTCAAGAAGTTAGACTCCAGAGAACCAA
>NW_022196898.1:61778836-61798114 GCF_008632895.1 Mastomys coucha | reverse complement strand
ATCTATAGGAGGAGAGGACCTCAGCCCTGTGAAGGTTCTGTGCCCCAATGTAGGGGAATGCCAGGGCCTCTAAGTGGGAGAGAATGGGGTGGCAGGCATGAGGAGGGGGGAGGCAACAGGGGTATGTTTTTGTTCTTGTTTGTTTCTTTGTTTTTGGAAGGGAAACTGGGAAAGGAGAAATTTACATGTAAATAAAGAAAATATCTAATAAAAAAATCTTGCTTTCTGGTTTTTAAACAAGTTAAAATGACAAGTCATATAAACTGACGGTAAAGACATCATTATGCTGTAGCTTAGTGACCCTCTCACCCCTCATTTTATGAGCTTCTATTTGCAGTAGAAGGATTAACAGAGAGCTTCCCAACTTGACAGCATGTGGAGAAGGAAGGACTGCAGCATGTTCAGCTGCAAATGAGACACCCACAGCACAGGCCTCCTCACTCAGGCATCAAGGAAGAAGAGCTAGAAAGATACTAAGACCCAAAAATAAGGATGACTATGATGAGACAATGTATTCTGGATGAAACAGGACAGTTGCACATACGAACTGAGAGATGCTATGACAGCGAGCGCAAAACCTGCACAAGATCAAGCCACACGAAATGGATGCATGGAGTAGGAAGGGTATTAGTAATTGCCACTGTCAAGTTTTATCACAGAAGTGGCATACCTGACTGACCAGGGAAGGGGATGGTCCTACCATTCCTTCTAAGGCTCTGCCCCACAGTTACCTAGCAACAGCCAGGTAATGTCTAGTTTACTATAAAAGGGGCTAATCGCCCCATCTTTGCTCTCTTGCTCCCTCACTTTCTTACTCTCCTACTCTTTTCCCCTCTTACTCTCTTCCCTCTCTGTCCCTTCTCTCCCTTTTCCCCTCCACCCTCTCTCTCCATCTCTGTCCCTTCTCTCCCCTTTCCCCTCCACCCTCTCTCTCCATCTGTTCATGGCTGGCTTCTCTCTCTCCTCTCCCTTCTCTCCTCTCCTCTCCTCTCCTCTCTCTCTCTCTCTCTCTCTCTCTCTCTCTCTCTCTCTCTCTCTCTCTCTCTCTCTCTCTCTCTGTCTCTCTCTGTCTCTCTCTGTCTCTCTGTCTCTGTCTCTGTCTCTGTCTTTGTCTCTCTCTCTCTCTCTCTGTCTCTCTCTCTCCTCCATTCCCAATTCCTCTTCCTAGGCCCTAAATAAACTCTATTCTATACCTCAGGGGGAAGGGATGCCTCAGCATGGGCCCGCAGAGGCACCCCTCCCCCACACCATACCTATCAAATATATCCCTAGCTTCCTTTTCTTTTCATAAAACACAATACTATACCTATGCATGCACTAGCAGCAAGAAATTAACTCATTGGGTTAAATAAATAAATAAATAAGTAAATAAATAAATAAAACCAAACCAACAACAACAAAAAAGAAACAACATGAAAATCAAGAGAAAATGGTAGTGGAGCTAGCTGAACAATTTGAAGGAAGGGAACTGGGGGATGACTTGATCAAAACACATTAAGAATATGCTTTAGGGAAATGATCGATCACTAAAGAATACAAAGAGGACTAATCAAACAAGGAATTCTGCAATCTCAAAATGTTCTAACTTCAACTAATTCAAAACAATGAAATTTCTAAGAAAAATAGAGATACTTAGTTATTATAAATAATTTTAGTTATAGTATGCCTTTATATAAGCACATATTCTCATTATTGTTTAATATCACACTATCAAATAATCATTTTTCAGAAGAATAATTGTCTTATTCATAATAAATATTGAAAATGAATTAATACCTTCATTTACATATTTAGTATTTTACAGATACATAACTTATGATCATGAATAACAAGTTATCTTCAATATGATACAGGTACAGTTATCATAACGATACTAATCCTACATCCTACTTCCTTTCTTAATGACTATAAAGTTATGAACAAGAGCATTATATGAATTCTGATTCCTTCCTTGTTTGTTTTCTGGATTTTCATATGTATGTATATCCTAACTGCTCTAAAGGTAACTAAAAATGAAAGCAATTATCTGGTTTATGAAATAGAGGAAGATATTCCTTTCATTGTATGTTTTCACAATTACTGCCATAATTATAGGCTCACAAGTTAGCAGAGAAGAGTCAGGATGTGAAAGACAAGGAGTGCTAGATATAATCTCTCAATATTCTGATAAAATATCCCACCATGGCTTTGCATGCCATGTCAGCACTGCATGTGGCAATAAAAGGGTCATTTATTTAATATTAAATTAGTAACTATTATTCCTGGGAAGATAAATATTCTTTTAGAATTTTTCCATGTAAGTTCCATGTGGTGCATAGAAACATTCTTCCATGGGCCTACACCCTGCCATTTGATACAGAATCAGGTTGTGCGAACATGATGTCATGTTTTCTTACCCGAGCTTGCTGAAGAATCGCCTGAGCTTGGGCTTCCTGTGCAGAGATTGTTGGTCCTTTGGAGCCATCACCCCCATAGCGGAACTAAGAAAAGATAATATGAGCTTAAAAGAGGCCTTTGACAGATTTATGGGATTAGGACCTTTAATCAATTAGATTAAAAATTAAATAAAAGATTGATATTTACAAAAGTTCAAGGTTATGTCACAATGAGGTTTCTGTTTGAGAGAGCAATTCTGTCTCAGTCTCATAAAACAGTCCCCTCTATCAATTTCAAAGCAACTGTAAATATATTTTTTCATTTCAAATTTTATTATGATACACTTAAAAAAAAAGTCATGCCTCTTTTAATCTGCAGAAATGCTACCCACTCTGGCAATTCATCCACAGGTATTGCAAGGATATTAGACTGAGCAAAAGCTACATAGGCAGTTCTGCTCGGGTAACCAAAACCTTTGGAGTCTCCAAGACCATAAGGAAATGTAAATGTCTCTCTCATCCACCCTTAAGCAGCTGCTTGCTATTATCACTCTGTAAAATTCTCAAGGTCTGCCACAGTTTTTGACTTGAGGTATCACATCTGTTAATTTTCCACTCCACATAAGTATTTCTTTGAATTTCATTACACTAAAGCTGATAAATGCATTTTCCTAGATGTGTGGCAGCTAAGTAATTTCATAAAAGACTCAATATTAAAATAAATGATTTTTGAGCAATGATGATACTAAAGACTTAAATTCCTTAAGGTATTTCACCTATAGTCAATATTAGGGCAAATGGCATAATAATGTGGTAAATAACCTGTTGTTAATTAATCTACAACCCAGAAGTGCCCACATGATTAGACAGATTATGTACATTTCACTGAGTGAAAAATAATCGGAGATTAAAAGTGGTTTAGAGTAGAGAACACTATCTATTAAAGTTCTGTTCAGTGAAATGCCCCTACATTCAAGGTTTGCTTTATTTCCTTCATTCCTATCCTTCCAAAATGTTTCTACTCAATGATTCAATTACATTATTGTTTAGTTACATAATGAGAAGATATCAAATTTATCTTTATAAAACAATTTTTCAAACTTACTGGTAACATCAACATAGTCCCAGGAGGTCCGGGTAAACCATCAGCCCCTGGTAAGCCAGGACGTCCTGGTGGGCCCTAGGAAGGGAAATACAATGGACAAGATCAATTAACACAATATATAATATCAGTTAGCCTGTAATTGCTGAGAATGCTCCTGCCCTGTCTGATTGGTTAATCTCTTTTAGGTAAATACATAGAAAGGATCAGATTTCACTGTACTTGTTGCAAACCAAACAACAAAAAATGCACACTTACTAATATACAATCAAAATATAACGCAAAGTATATTTGAAGTTGATAATACAGCTTAAAATTACTTATCATGAAACTATCCTATATATTTTGGAGGGGAAAACGGTATGAGGAAAAAGTGAATATTTAGGTTTCTACAGTTGAAAACAGATTTAATTTCACAAAATTTGGTTAAGTATTACTTAATAGATATTTAGGTAATATCTATGTAGAATACAAATAGATATTTAAAGTGTCTTATATTTATGTAAACTATCAACAAAATAGGTACTTTATTAGCATAAGCACTAAAGTTAATATAATAAACTGATATTAAGTTACTAATTAATAAAATTGTCTTAAAATTATGCCTAATATACTGAATGTGTATGTGCATGCATGCATGCACATATGTGTAGAAATTTGCATATGTTTACAACATAGATATACATGATTATAGAGTGTCAAATTTATATATACACCTGTATAAACTTATGTGTGAATGGATGATACACACACACACACACATATATTTATATATATATATATGAGTTTTCAGTAAAAGGAAACTTACTTTTTCACAGCCAAATCTTATTTATTAAAAAACAAAAGGATCAAAGTCTAAAAATTAACAATTTATATAGATATAATTCAAACTACCAATGAAAGTGTTATTAAAAATGAAAACTATGTGGAAGGCTGTGGGAGATGCATTATTGAGTAAAGTGCTTGCCATGAAAGCATGAGGATTTGAGTTCAAATAGCCAGCTCCCACACAAATGCTTGGACTGACAATGTCAGTGATGGCTTGTAATTCTCGATCTTTGGAAGAGGCAAAGACAGAGAATCTCTTGGGCAACCTGGTGAGCAGACTCTTGGTTCAACTAGAAACACTAGTTCAAAATGTAAGATGGACTGAGATTAATAAATGCAACTGACATCAACACCTATCAACCTGCATACTCACTGACACACATGTATATGCACACACCACACACACACATACACACACACACACATATGCAGAAACAAACAAACATTACCACATACATGTGGATACAGATATGTACACACTGCTCACATAGACATTAAATAACAAAGCAAAAAAACATTTCCATCAAACTCAATATCTGAAATTATGCAGATGAAGTTAGAAAAATGGAGTATATAAGATCAAACGTCTTGTGTTCATATTTGAAAAGCTGAGTCTGCTCTTATTGCCCATGCGCCTAGGGGACTTGACAACAAAATTGGCTCACTAATCATGTACGTAAGATCTTGATCCCCACTAAAACATGTCTGAAAAGTTAAGTAAAATATCACACAATCCTAAATTTGTAGAACTCTCATCCCACTCTCCCAATAAAAAAAAAGGTGCCATGTTAATTTAAGGAAAACATTAATTTTTAAGGCCATGTACTGCACAGTTGCCATATAGCATCTCCCCCTTTTCACTTACCCTATCCCCAGGGTCGCCGGGGAGCCCAGAAGGGCCTTGGAGCCCTGGAGGACCCATAAGACCCTGCGGAGAAAGAAAACATGATCAGAAGCAACTTCCTGCCTCATTAGTATTCAAGTAAAGGCATGCCTCTCACACTCAAAGTGTTCCTCATTTATATTTTATAAATATACCCTTGACTCCCAAACAACTGCTCTATTTAGCTTCCTGTGAAAAGACAACTTATAGGAAAGAGTTCTACATCCAGCACAACTGTTCCTCTATGAGTCTGTGCTCAGCGTGGAGGCCGATGCCAAAGGAAAACAGGAAGGAACGAGTGCCAATGAAAAGTGACTGTGGTGGAGGCTGGTCCCCAGTTCCTCCTGAAGAAATGGCTATTCATAAGACTAGACCTCAAAAATGTGGTAGTAAAGTTGAACAAGAAATCGTTTAGCTTGTCAGCATTTTAACATTTTTGGATTTGCTACTACTTAAAAGCATCAATACCATATATTTTTATGACAAAATATTGCTATCTCACGCAGGCATACATATATGCACAAATATAATATATAAAGAAGAAAAATATTCAAAATTTACTCTAAGTCCTGTCAATAGAGTTACTCTTACAAAGACAATAATAAAAAAGAGGTTGAGTCCAACAGCTCCTAAGCTTGCCTGTTTTCTTCAGTAAATCAAATCAGCCTAAAATATAAACAATTCAAGTATATGGCAAAAATCCTATATTTCAAAAGTTTTAAGAATCAAGCCAAAAAATTCATGTACATACCGCTGGTCCTGCTGGCCCAGGTGGTCCTTCAACAAGCATACCCTATAACGAAAAATAGCCATGTAGCTTTTAGCCTTTCCACTAAGTATAATAGTTTTAAAGTAAGTTCTAAATTAATATGATATAAAGCATTTAAAATATTATGTTTCAATGGAGAAATAAAATAATTTAAAATAATAGAAGACATAACCTTTGTTAACTAATTGAAAGTAAAATAAATGCTCAGACAAATAATATTAGGAGAGAGAAAGAATATATTAATTGCTTCTGTAGAGAATACAGCAGTGATGCCTTATTAAGCTCTTCCCTAGATCTTAATTACTTAATTTATAATAAAAAAACAATCAAACAAACAAAAAGGAGCATGATAAATATTTGCTATGTTAATGGATGAATTAATTAATCAATGAAAGGAAATAATACCTAAACACTTTAATTCCAGAAAAACTACATTTACTTGTGCTTACTGAAAGAATTACATGTGTCTGAAGTGAACTGTTAAACCATGTACCTACAATTCTAATAAACTGCTCTCCCCAAGTAGCTGGCCAATGAAACTTGTGTTTTTTAAAATTGTTTCTTGAAAATATACATCCCTTAACAATACCTTGAGAGTTCATAGCATTAACACAAATTATAGTTTCACACAATCATGCAAGTAAACAAAATGAGGTTTTAGAGAATATTCTGGTCTTAAAGTTTCATACAAGAATGTCATACATACTGACCACAGTATGTCACTACTCCCTCTCCTTAGCACTCTTGTCCACTGTACTCTCCACAAATATTTCTCCCAAGTCCATGCCTATTCACTTCATTTTGGTATTGTATAATGTACTTTGAATAACATTTCTAGTAATGTCATCGAATAAATTATCAGTAAAATCACAGACTGAAGACCTAAAGCCATTATATCTCAACCACCAAACATTTAAAAATCACGGAATAAAATGTGTAAATTCAGATTTGTAAACAAAGAATTGGACCAGAAAAAAATGCCAGACATTTTCAAAATTCAAAATTCCATAAATATGCGATAATTTCATTTTACTGAAATTTTGCTTTCCAGAAAAGTCATTACTACCCACACACCTGTTTTGGGATAAATTATAAATATCAGAATTTTCATTGAAAATGCAGGGTAATATTTAATGGCAATGAAATGGCAATTCATTAGTTAAACAATTGTAGTAATCCTTAAAATATTCCAGAGCACTTACAGGTTCAACCACTGCCGGCTCCCCCTTCTGCCCTTTCTCTCCGTATGCACCATGGCCATTTATCTATAAGCGAAAGTTAAAAACAGGCTAAACATTTTTCAACAAGTGAAGTGATATTTCAGCTTATAGGAAATAATAATTTAACCATCTAGATACATTTAAAGCAACACTTTAGAATGTGCTCCTTTCATGAAAGAAACAGAAAGGGTTTCAATAATCCTAGACAAGCAAGAGGACTATTGAAATACCAACAAACTGTTGCTTCTTTACATTTGTGTTACAGCAACTTAAATGCATTTCTAGCCTCAAAACCATCTCGAAAACAAAAGAAATATTGCCAAATCAAACATAGAAAACAGTCTAAAATTTGAAAAAAAAAAAAACCTAGAGCTACTATTCAGAAAAACAATGACAAGATTATTTAAATTTATCAATGATGAGAAATTTGGGGTACAAATATTATTTACAATAATTTAAAAGGAAGAATGCAGAGAGAGCCCAAGACACAACCGTTGCCAACTCCCACTGGGGAAAAAAAAACTGTCGTGGTTCTCCAGGATTTGGTCAGTATCCACAATGGACATAAGGCCTCAGCTGCATTTTAATCCTGAAAACACATCAGACTGAACACAGAAACATTCCCAAGATAAGACATGTGCGGGGCACAGAGCGCAGTGCTGACTTACGCTTGTTTCTGTGAAATCAGTTTCTGCTGGCACACCTGGGCCAAATTCTTCATTAGGGGAGGTCGTAGTCCTTTCTTCATATTCTTTGTATTCATAAAAATCATATTCACCTAAATCTCCATCTACCAGCAGATCAGAATCCCTGCCGTCTACTCCTTTGTTTCCATACAGAATATCCTCGGAAATGTTCCTCTGGACATCATAATCCTCTCCGGTTAGATATTCTTCAGTAAAACCTTCTTCAACTGGATTTGGCTATTCATTTAAATTGTAGGGAATTGGAGAACATGAAGTTTACTGTTAGTAAAGCAAGGTGAGCATCTGTAATTACAGCCTAATGGCATGAGATAGAAATGGAGCTCATTACTCAAGTGCGTCAAGAGCCTGGAGAGAGGCTGCTTGTTTAGTATCACTGAAAGGAATATACTTGTACATACACTGATATGTACAAAGACATATTGCTTTCAAAGCATCTTTCCACATCAACTGCAAATGTTCGCAAGGATTCAACAGGTGTGCTTATTCTCACTAGGGAAAATTTGCCCACCAGTGAGGTGTTACTTTATCGCATAAGGTCTGAACAAATAAGGTGTGCAGATTTTAATTTTATGAATATTATTATTCATAAAATTTCATTAAAAATACTTGCTTAATTTTCAAATACTATTGGGCAATAAAGAGAAATACAGTTGCTACAAAGATAAGACTTGTAATTTGATATTCAGTCCTGTCAGCTAAATACTGTTACCAATATCTGAAAACTATTCTTCATGGTGGCTATTCAGAGTGTCGTGCGTAAAAGGAAATGCCATTATTAACATACATATGATTGCAATCAAGGTAAAATTGAATAATCTTCCTTGTTACCCTTTGAGTTACATTTAAAATTTTGTTCTCTAAGGCAAACTGAATATAAATAGTAGAGGAAGATGGACTACATAGGCAACATTATGGAAAATTAATTGAATGAGAATACATAGTTAAGTCATTACTATAACATTACTGCATTGGGTATAAAAAAGAGCAACAATTGTAAAATTTTAGTCTTAAATATGGAACACGTACTTCTGCAAGGAAGCTACATCTTGCCTATGATGTAATTTATGTTCTTAGCACTGATGTAAACAGTTGAATGAATTTACATATGGAAGTCAATATCCTGAGCTGTTTTAAATTCTCATAAGAAAGGACTGAGACTAGGAAAAGTTAAAATCTATTCACACCATAAATGCTTATACCTCTAAAGGATGTGTTTGAATTACAGTTATATTTTATTAGACCAAATATAAGTAAAATAATTAAATTGTAAAATTTTTAAGTAAAAAAATTAAATTAAATTAAACTTACCTAATACTAATTTACAGATGATAATAATATAAATAATGGGCATGAGTTATTTAACAATATTAAACTGAATTTTCTGTTGATCTGTATTTATGATCAAAATTTATGTGAATTATAAAATATACAAGGACCTCATCAGACCTACCTATCTTAGAACACTTACATGGAAAAATAATTGAATATTTAAACCAGATTATTTTAATCATAATTAACATTCTAAAGAATTTTAAAATGTAAATGCTTGTTGTCATTCAAATGAGTATTCCCATGCAATAAAATGTGAATTGTATCAATTGATGATACAATTATCACGGCAGAGGATTCTTCCCCATGAAGAATCACGCTATGAGTACTCCCTGTAACGTGTTAAAAAGCTTGCTCGGCAGTAGGAGCAATAAAGAAATGATAGCAGCCAATTCCGTTTGAAAGGTATGGAATTTGCATGAAACAAAGTGTCATGCAAATTCTGAACTGACATTAACTGTAACTGCAGGTGTATTGTAATTATGAACCAAGGCTTCTGTTTCTCTATCCAGTGACTGAGATGCTTTTCCAAGGAAATCTACCAAAATATGTTATGCATTTCAAAAGCCACCATGAGATTACTGCTGGATTACCTCATTCGATCCTGTTACCCGCCTAGGAGACTCAGTCTGGTAAGTTTCCATTGTTCCATAGTTGTAGTCTTGAAAATCATCCACAATATTTGCCTGATGATAAATTCAGAATAACAAGGGTTAGATAATCTGGAATGTAATCTCCAGTGAGTGAAAATCATGACTTAATTGCATTAGAGTGTTAGCCAAATTGGGATTGATCTAATTGGGTTAAGACTACGACTCATCAGAGATCTTCCATCTCAACTAGGACAGATCTTGATTGCTTTTTCTCGCTACCTGGACCCCTAGTTTGGCTTTGGCTGTGGCTTGATTACGTTTCTTCTTCTTGGATGCAAATTTTTCAGATTTGGGGACTGTGAACTTTTTAGTTTTTTTCTTTGAGTTAGTGGCCAATGTCGTCTTCCTCTTTGTGTAATTGGATTTCTTTTTCTGTAAAACGTCGTGAAAGATGGAATGGAAAACATGTAGTGAGAAAGAAAATAAAGCATATGGCTAAAAGGAAGGAAATGAAAACAAAAATGGTCATCTCTCCTCAAGGTGTCTCTGTCAAATGTAACATGTTATTAATTCGCAGAAGTGAATGATAGGTATGCGGTAAGTCTGAAGGACGATGAAGAGTGGACACCACATACAACAGACAGTTGTTGGTTTTACCTCTGTTTGTGCTACTGTTTCTTCAAGGAAAGTAGGCATCTCTGTAACACTCTCAGCCTCTTTATAGTCTGTCTCCCCATAGTCATAGTCATACTCGATTATATCCTCAGGTGCATACTATTTTGCAAAGGAACAAATATTGGGCAATTCGGTTAGTTGCGAGTAATACTATTAACAGAGCAGAGATCTACTGCTTAACCTTTACACAAAGTAAATGTTAAGAGAGATCATGAAGCAGAAATATTCTATTGTATAATGAAGCTAAGAACATCCGCGTTATCGAGCAAGCTTTCTAAGAAGAGAGCAAGTGATTACGGCTAGAAGAAAAATAAAAGTTTGAATGAGTCAAACTTTTATTAAAACTTGAATATTAATTCAAAGGTAGAATTCATGTCTTTGGAAATAGTTGTTAAATATCTGCTTTAATTTTGATGTGTGAAACTCTTCTGTGAGGTATCTTCCTATGAAAATCTAAATTTTCCTGGGGCTGCAGCTTCGTGGGAGAACACTCAGCTAATGCAGATCAGCACTGGCTTGAGTCACAAGCGTAGAAAGAAGAAAACTAACAAGTGTAGCATTTACATAGCTATGATTTCAACACATAAAACAGGAAGGATGGTCTTATGAAAACATATTTACATCTATAGGGAAGAAGGAAAAAATAAAAATAACATGAATAAATATGACTACATTTGGAAAATACTAACTTAAAATATATTCTTAATTCACTCATTTTCTCTGAACAAAACCTAGGAAAGCTTAAAATTGCATTCCTGGTATTTACTGACTTTCCTTCAAAATGAGTGAATGTTTCTAGATATAGCCAATGCCAAATACGAAATATAAACATGAAAATTCTTTTAATGTTTCATGAGGGTCAAAATACCAATTTACTAAAGCATATAGAGACTATTTAGAACTTGGTAAAATATAAAGCTGTGGATAGACAACACATTAAATATTTTGTTAACTGCATACATTAAATAAAATATCTATATCTAGTAGAAAACTATATATACATGTATGCATAAATACTTTATATATAGTCTTTTTATATATGTATGTATGTAGGCTTTTGATATATAAATATATGTATTATATAATATATAATATATAGTACATATTATATATACATGTATATATGTATAAATATATATGCAAATAGAGAGTGTGTGTGTGTGTGTGTATGTGTGTCCTTTGACAAACCTGGTCTCTACTTTGCTATTATCAAAATATGACCTTGAACTCTTGATCTTCCTGCCTCCACTATGCAAGTGCTGGGTATAGGCATGAAAGCACCATGTTGTTCTTTATTGTAAGAATTAAGAGCAATGCACCAAAAAGTTATTTCTGAGTTACCTTCAATCATGTAGGAAAGAGAAATATTAAATATCTGTAACTACTCATGGAAGCAAGGAATAAAATATGGAAAAAAGAAATATCTGTAGGCTTGTTTTTTACCGTTTTAAATGTAATCCAATTATAAACTATGAACTACTAAAAATATCAGTAAAACAATGACAAGCCAGTTTAAACATAAGCAATAAAAAAAGCATTCAGGCTAAGTTCAAGGACTTGGAGATGCAATTGTAAAAGTGTCAAAATAATTAATTTTACATGACATTTCTTCTGGTAGAAGAAAATGTCTTCCAATCTTCATAATTTTATGCACTACTGGGTCTTTCTGTGAGAGTGCTCACAGAGCAAGTGAAGGGATCTTGCTCAGGCACTGGACCACCTCTTTCTCAACCAAAAGCACAGTTTCTTATAGTCACCTTATCACATCATCTGCCTAGTCCTTCCAAAACAAGAATAAATAAATAAATAACCTCAACCAAACCAAACCAACACCACCCAAAAAAAATATATATATACCGCTATATTTTGGAGGCCGTTTTTCACTTCTCAATAAAGAATTTTGAAAATATTCTGAAAATCGATGTAGGGAAGAACAAGTTGTTCTAAATAAAACTGTAAAACCCTGGGAGGGGAAAATAAAAATAGATTTTAGGTGGACTAGGGGAAGGTTCGATAAGAGCGGGGGCGTCAAGTGTTTGGGGGGAATAACATAAACTGAGAGATTGAGGGGAGCAACAGCTAGAATTGAGATATGGAAAGCTACTGGGGACATTCTTGTAGGGACAGAAGGGTGGGGAGGAGGTATAGGATCTGGAACAGTCAGAGGGTCAATCGGGAGGGGAATAAAATCCAGAGTGTAAAATAAATAAGTAAAAATTAATAAAACAAAAAAGAAAGTGTTTGCTTCATATATATGTGTATATACACATATATACATACATATGTATACACATATATATGAAGCATACATGTGTATGTATATGTATATATATATATATGTAAATACATACATATACACACACACACACACACACACACACACACATATATATATATATATATATATATATATATATATATATATATGAGAGAGAGAGAGTCAGTTGTCAGTTTTGGTTGTTATCTTGTAAAGGCTTTTTCTAGTGGTGGATATGGAGCAGAAGAGAGGGAAGAAGTAGAGGAGAGGAACAAGAAGGAGTACCAAGAGGAGAAACTATAATCAGGATGTATTTATGAGGAAAGAATCTATATTCAATAAGATAAAAACAAATGAAAAAAAGTATGATGTGACAGACAAATTAATCTTTGCCCCATGAGCACACCAGCAGAAATTTGAAATGGGGTGAAGGTGAATCTTCTTCCCTTGATTGTTTAAAAAACAAAACAGTTCAAAACAAAACAAAACAAAATAAAACAGTCCCTCGATAAGACCTGGCATTGACAACAAGGATCAACAATAGTACACAAGACATCCATGGTAGGAAGCCAGGTATCTCCTATATTCTTTCATTAGAGATCTCCTTCCCTTGGCTTCACCTTCTACCTTAGTCATTAAAAAAATAAATAAATAAATGTCAATTGGCTCTTCTTTATAGGTAAATAGAGCATGCATAAGACATTAGAAAAGTCCCATACAGAACTTTAATATCTAATTTCTTATAAATTAAGAAGATAATGTAACATGTTACAAATAGGCCAGAGACATAATTTCAACATTATTTACGGTGCTATATCAGATACATTAAATCCATTGATGTATGAAGCTGTTAGGACTGAACAAAAATCTATCTATAGCATACATCTCTCATTCTGTGATAAGGTTGTAATTGTGGAATGTATTTATGAATTTAGAGTGGATTAGATATGTTACAAAAAAGAAGTAGAAAACAATGAATATTTGAGTAAGTTTACCTATGTAAGTTATTAATAGAATATTAAGCAATGTGTCTGACCCATGCTCCACAATACACTTTATGTTTATACTTGAGAAGATAACATTGCTTTGTTATTTTTAGTCAGACTACCTGAAAATTAACTAGAAAAACACACATTCAGTATATGATAAAACATTTAATGTCTACCATCTAAAATGATTAGAAAACCTGCTTATACTTTTCTATTTTACTGCAAATATCAAATGTTTATTGTTTTCAACTATCAATGTACGTAATTAGAGTCAATTCTTCTTGAAAATTAAAAATAAAATCTTTTATTATGATGCATTAGCTTAAAAGCCAATAAGCTTTCAATCATATTCCACAAAACATCTCCTTCTCTTCTTCCACCAAGCAGAGGCATATATTTGCTATAGGAAAGAGATTTTATTTTTTCTTATAAAAGTGACAAATGCAAAATAAATACAATTGGTTTTCAACACAGAACTGGGGCGCACATTTACTCTATCAGCTACAGAAACCTACACTTAACCCAGTGTTGGTTAAGTGTAGGTTTCTATGGTTCTTCTCCATAGAAACTATCGCAGAATAAAGAGCTTGAAAACTGAATAAACAAAACATCCAAGCAGTTTTTCTTAGTTCTTTCATATTGCTTTTGTAAGACCTTTACCTTGTTTCAAAACAAAAGATCCTACTGTTAAATCGTGGTGCAGCTTAGAGCAACATAATTCAGTGGGATACATTCATTATAAGCTAAAGTAATGTTAAAATTTGTAATTTTGAATTATAAAAACCAACATGAATCTGTATCAATTAGAATAATGAAACAGATAAAAAGTCCATTTATTCTAAGGAGCTGAAACTCAACAGTAGTATCTAATAGTGTGTTGTTGTTGTTTTCTTTTTTTTTTAAGAACATTTATACTGTTTGACTTATTGTTAAAATGGAATTTTGTTCTCAAAATTCAAATACCACCTTACAATGTGAAACTCTTAGTTTTAAGAAAATAAATCTCAAAATATAGTCTTGTCAGAAAGATAGCACACCAATTGGTTTTGTATCCATTACCAAATGTTCAGCCCTGAGAATTTATTCATGCAAGTAACATTATAAGGAGTAGTCAGGTAGTGTGTGTGTCTGAAAGAGAGTGAGGGGCATACACAGGAGGGCTTGGAGCAGAAAAAGGAAGGCAAGAAACTATGTAATTGGATAACCTCAAAAATGCTTTACATTATAATTAAAACAAAACATTTTATTACAAATTAAATCACAAATTGTTTCCTGTTTAAATTGGTTACTTTCCTATGAGAAAATATAAGTTTGAAAATTAAAACTGAATAAACTCTTGATTACATAACAGAACCTAAAACCTTTAAGACATATTTCAATACTTGTTTTCCTTTGGTAAGAAATGGCCAAAATTTGGGAAATGGCTACTACAACATAGTACATACTCTCCCAAAATTCAAGTGGTTTTAACTGTTTAAAGCAAAGAGCAGAAATATAGCTTTGAGGAATCAGTCCTGAAAAAGAGGGAAAATATACCAAATTACAATTGAGCAAATTGTTCCTCAAAGACTCTTAATTAAAAGTACAGTTTAACTACAACTGAATAAGTATGCCTTAAAGGGAGGCATAGCCAACAATTGGACCTTGAGGCCTCTTGTGCCTTGCATCCTCACCTCATCAATGTGTGGCTCCTGAGCCTGGGCAGCCTTGGATGTTAAGTCACAATCTGGGCTGTAATGGTCACAGTAGTCATATGCTGCCTTGGGGTCTCCTGTGATCAGGAACTGCTGAATATCACCCTGCAAAGAGTCAGGAATAGAGAAAGTCAGAGTCTGAAAACACAGATACCTGCAGAATGTTTGTAAGGTCATATGGCCTGCATTTATATGTGTGCAGAAGAGAAATAAATAAATACATATCATTATAAAGATGAGTCTTACAGGACTGAGAAAGTAATAATCAATTACACTGCTCTGACTTATTTTCTGGTATAGAAAATGTACTACATAATAATCAACCTATTAGTATTCAGTTCTACAGAATTTACAATTGAATGTGAATAGTCAATGAAATATGACTATTTACAAGTGAATGTGAATAGTAAAATGAAATACATGGAAAGAATATATACATCCATGGCAAAAAAAAAAAAAATAGATTAGTTTACACAGAAATGCTATTATTAGGGAAATCTGTAAGGGACTATCTCAGTAAAATCATGTTCAGAAGAAGAATAATGCCCAATTACAAAGATGAATAAGGAAGAAATACAGCAACATTTATAGATACAAAAATATGAATTTGCTACATTGTTGAGGAAAAATATTTTGGCAAAGATTTAAAGCCATTTATATAAAATCTATATATTTATATAAAGACAAATTTTAGAGATATTTAACAAGATTATCTTAAAGTTTTAATTTCATGGATTTTAGAAACAACACAATAGAGAAAAGTATTTAATTCATCCAGAAAATACTTTGTAAAATGAATTTGTGTTTCTTCTCTCTAGCAATCTTAGAAATATAACTATGGCCACAAGTCATCTATCCTGACGAAAGCCTGTGAACTTGAAGACTGAAGTCCTTTATATTTGAGAGATTGGTATGACAGTACATCCTGAGTCAACTTTGAATCATTTCAAAATTAATCCATCTTTGCTGAAATTTTATCACCTAGAATTACTTTTAGAGCTAGGTGAAACCATGAACATTAAATACATCTTTAAAATAAAGAATTAGGAAAGAATTTATAGCATAATTATAGCACAATACTCATTTATCCATGAATACATGTTTATTGAGGAAGTATTATATATGAAATATTGAATACAGCATTAAAGACACTGAAGGGATAATTTTGAATGACTGGATCTATAATCACCCAGGAAATGAAATTCTAACATCTTCTGGAAAGTTTCTACTCATTTATTAAATTGGGAAGGGTCACTATAAGTGGAGATAGAACCTTTGAGTGTTTGAGCACTAAACTGAATAAAAAGAGGAAGGCATGCTGACTACTTCGGGACTCTCCTCCCTGTGTATGAACAAAATAAACCAATACCTCAAGATCCTGCTCCCGTGCCTTCCCAATTGTGGCTGACTGGAAAATGGAACTGGGAGCTATGGTCAACTTTTTCCTTAAATCTTTGCTGCCAAGTACTTGGACATAATAGTGAGAGTCTAACTAGCACAGACAAAAACACATAAACTCACAATTCTTCAATGTTTAACCATTTCTAAACATGCCATAACATTTTCCAAAATGACTAGGTTGATTTACATTCTCACTGGTAGTAGCTGAGTGTTCTCTACATCCTCCTAACGTTTGTTATTTTATGTGTTTTTGATAATATTTATTTATTTATTTATTTATTTATTTATTTATTTATTTAGTGTGCAAGAATTGCATGCAGGTAGAAAACTCTTGGGAACTTTCAATCCCATGGATTGAAATCAGGTCATGAAACTTGGCACCAAGAATCTTTACCCATTGAGCCACTCAAGAATTTAATAACAGCAATTAGTGTTCAATAATTATAAGAACTGCTGTCTGGGCCAGACTTCACCCTGAGCAGACCTTGGTTGCAAGCTCCAAAGCCAGTCCCTCAAAACCCAGAGGAAGCTCCACTCCCAGGTGCTCTAAAAGCCCAGGATCAGAGGTGAGGAGGACACAACATCTGTCCCAAGACCAAGAGTAACTAGGAACAGCAGGACCCAGGCACACAGGAACTCTGACAGCCAAGTGACTCTGGTTGCTTCCAGTCTGTCTGGGCTGGCCAGTGCCCTGAGCAGACCTTGGGTGCAAACTCTGCAGCCAGTCCCAAAACACCCAGAGGAAGCCCCACTCCTTGGTGCTCTAACAAGTCCAGGGTCACAGGATCCAAGAATCACAGGATCACAGAGAAAGCTTGACTCTGAGGAGTTCTGAAACAACCAGGATCACAGGAAGGACAGGCTCCAGTCAGATTTAACAAGGGCAGGCAGCACCAGAGATAATCAGATGGTTCGGGGCAAGCATAAGAATATAAGCAACACAAACAAAGGTTACTTGACAACATCAGAACCCAATACTCCCACCACAGCAAGTCCTGGACATACCATCACACCGGAAGAGCAAGATTCAGATCTAAAATCACTTTTCATGATGATGATACAGGACTTTGAGAAAGGCATAAAAACTCCCTCAAAGAAATACAAGAGAACACAGGGAAACAGCTAGAAGCCCTTAAAGAGGAAACACAAAAATCCCTTAAAGAACTACAGGAAAACACAATCAAACAGGTGAAGGAAATGAACAAAACCATCCAGAATCTAAAAATGTAAATAGAAACAATAAAGAAATCAGAAAGAGAGACAACCCTGGAGATACAAAACCTAGGAAAGAAATCAGGAGTCATAGATGCAAGCATCACCAACAGAATACAAGAGATAGAAGAGAGAATCTCAAGGGCAGAAGACACCATAGAAAACATTGACACAACAGTCAAAGAAAATGCAAAAAGCAAAAAGCTCCCAACACAAAATATCCAGGAAATCCAGGACACAATGAGAAAACCAAACCTAAGGATAATAGCTATAGAAGAGAGTGAAGACTCCCAATGTAATGGGCCAGTAAATATCTTCAACAAAATTATAGAAGAAAACTTCCCTAACCTTAAGAAAGAGATGCCCATGAACATACAAGAAGCCTACAGAACTCCAAATAGACTGGATAAGAAAAGAAATTCCTCCCTCCCGCCACATAATAATCAAAACACCAAATGCACTAAACAAAGAAAGAGTTTTAAAAGCAGTAAGAGAAAAAAGGCAAGTAACATATAAAGGCAGGCCTATCAAAATTACAGCAGACTTCTCACCAGAGACTATGAAAGCTAGAAGATCCAGGGTAGATGTCATACAGACCCTAAGAGAACACAAATGCCAGCCCAGGCTACTATACCCAGCAAAACTCTCAATTACCATAGATGGAGAAAACAAGATATTCCATGACAAAACCAAATTTATATAATATCTTTCTACAAATCCAGCTCTACAAAGGATAGTAAATGTAAAACATCAACATAAGGAGCAAAATTACACCCTAGAAAAAGCAAGAAAGTAATCTTTCAACAAATCCACACAAATCTAATTCCATCTCTTAAAACAAAAACAACAGGAAGTGACAATTACCTTTTCTTAATACCTTAATATGAAAATTAATATTACCAACATATTCTAAGTGATTGAAATCCAAAAATATGAGGAATTAGATATTTGTTGATTGTCATCCAATGGTCTCTCTAATTTGATAATTGAGAGAATAGGTCTAATATTGTACAATCTATATATACTTTCAGCTTTTTTGTGACAGTGTCTTGCTGTGTACAACATAAGGGTCTTGAAATCTTGCTTCTCCTATCTCACCCTCTCTATTAGTAGTATTGTTTATTTCATGTCTTTACACTACACTATGTTTTTCAGAACAGCTTATATATTTCAAAGTTATTTATATACCCAAAAGAAACATAGACGATTAACTAGGGAGGTTGCTTGTAAGAGAACAACAAAGA
>NW_022196898.1:61770152-61778428 GCF_008632895.1 Mastomys coucha | reverse complement strand
CAAGCCTACAATTCATTTCTTGGTGCAGCAGAACTATCAACTCTCAGCTTAGCTATGATGGAGGTAAATCCCTTTGGTGATGTGAGGGTTATTGAAGTACAGCCTTATTACAATGAAATCCTATGTCTAAAAATTGTTCTTATTTTGGGCTTGTACCACAGTAAGAGCCAAGATTTTAAACTCTACTAAATACAAAACAAACAAAAAAGACTTTATATATTTATGTTCATTTAAGAAAATACTAGTAGTGATGTATTATTTTGAAGTATACAGTTCATATGTTTGGAGTTATTTAAAATTTATATTGAGAAAAATGTATTTTCACTATTGCTGTAGACAAGTGTCTACATAAGACTGTTAAATTGATTGTTGTTTTATATCAAACAACTTTTATAATACTCATTTTTATTGTTATAATTTTTATAAATTTTAAAGAATATGACAAAAGAAATCATGTAGCTTTTCTTATAATTCAATAAAACTTAAAAAATAATTAGAAAAACTTTTAAAGTATACTTAGTTGACTATGTGTTCTATTAATGAATCTGACTTGTTATTTCAGAAATGTTACAAATTAACTCTTTTTAAAGACTGTGTGAATAACATACATATGCATATACATTACACATATGATATATAAGGGAAAAGCAAGGGTGAATATAATAAAAGTATGTTACATGAAATTCTCTAGAAGATTATATTACTTTTAAAAAACTATGTGCTTGAAAAGGGACTCATATACAGCATCATGATTGTTGATTTAATATCCTTCATCTGAAAGGTCAAGAAAATTTTCTTTTTGTTTGAGCATAACTCTGTGTGTGTGTGTGTGTGTGTGTGTGTGTGTGTGTGTGTTTCTTTGCCTGTGTCACAGTTTTTTAAGGATTTTGTTTATAGTTTCAATTTCAATACCTTAGATAAAACTATGTGTCAGGGACTACTGGCTTTTGTGTAGTAGTTGCTGGTGTTACTACTTGCTTGTAGCTCTGTATTTTTTTTTTCTTGATTTTGGACACAGCAATGTTTCTTCCTTTACATGGCGATTAACAAAATTTTGCCATTTCCCAAGTTCAAAGCTTGGAACCTTCAAGTGTGTCAGGAGGCTTTTTGTATATCTGAGCACATCTACGAATTTAAACTGTTCTCATTGGTGAGTAGGCTCACCAATACAAGAGCTGTACAGACCTTTCTTAGGTCTCTCCTGAATGCAACCACAATTCTCTATAGTCAGAGAGATGCCACACTCGGCATCTGTTACATGAATTTAAGTTGTTAGTCATTTCATTTTGTTATTAATTCATTAACTGGTTCTCTTAAATATCCTTTAAAGATGCATTTGTATGTATGTATATATGTATGTATGCATTTGTGTATGTATGATCAATAGTATCCCAATAAGGAGAAAAAGCAAATTTAATGTCCACTGAAACATGAAATACAGCAAATGCAGTTAATATCCAACTAAAAATACTATAGGACCTTTAATGGTCAGATTACTTTACTATTAATGTTTCCAATATTTACTGGACTATATCATGAAGCAATATAGGAAGTTGACCAAATAAATATTTATTATGATTGACTTTTAAATATTTTGTGGATATATAGGAGAATTATGGCATTGATTTGTGGAGGCTCAAAAAATGCATACAAGTAGCTAAATATGTTGTCACCATTCCATGAATCAAAATTCTTCAATCAAGCACACAGTAGCCACAATGGACTGTCAGAGATGAAGACTCACCCAAGAGTGGAGAATACCGAATGCATAGCTCTTTATTCTAGTGCCTCATAAAATAATAATTACTATTATAATAGGTATTACAGGGCACATAGAGAAATGTCACCAGTGGTTTTAATTGGAACCTTTACTGCCGAATTTTCTTGCCCAAATATCTGGGATGATGAGTTCGTTTAATTGAATTAAAATGAACAAATTGAGAAATCCTGATTTGCATCCATTTTAGCTGTACAAATGATCAAGTTATATATTTAATGGCTGAAACATATGAAATATAGTGCCTTATATATTAATTCTATTTTATAAAATAGATTTTGAGAGGAATATTGTTTTTCCAAACACTTACTACTCTGTTTATTGGACTTTACTTCACTAATGGGGTGTTGCTAATGTTTCCATTATAAATTCTTATTTCAGTATTTAATGGCCAGCTATAAAATGTAATATTGGAAAATATAGGAAATTTCTGTAAAAATCTAATTTTCCCAGAAAGCATCACACACTGTTTTGTATTAATCATATGCTGTGTTGTGAGCACAGTCTATAAATAAGCCTGAGTATCATAACAGGTATAATGAGCTGTAAATATTATTTTTGATGCTATAACATTTTCCAGAGCTGGAAAGGGGTGAAATTACCAAGTAAAACTGGCATCTGTACTACTGTAGTACTGGAGGCCTGAAAAAGACATCTTCATTTTCAAATGGTCTAAAAGCCAAGATTGAGGTAGAAATCATGAAATTACCTCATGATCTACAGCTGTGTCAACTAGCTACACAATATAGTATTTTTACATAGAATGTACTGACTTACCAGAAGAGAGCAAAATAATCATTTTTGTATGAGGAAAAAAAACCTTTGTGAACAAATGAATGAATGTCACTTTGCATTTCAGAATCTCACCAAAACTTTCATCACCAATTATATACATAATTATGTAAGCTTCTTCAGACCAAAATTTAATGCACAAATTAATAGACTCTTCCTATTTTGCTTGATCCTCTCTCTCCCTCTCTCTCCCTCTCTCCCCCTCTTTCTCTCTCCCTCTTTCTCTCTCCCTCTTTCTCTCTCCTCTCTCTCTCTCTTTCTCTCTCTCTCTCTCACACACACATATTGGTGCACACACCTCATTTATTTAATTAATTAAATAAGTAAAATGAGGGATAGGATATTTTTGTTTTGAAAGTTTTACACAATATTCTACATAGTGATTTTTTTTTAAATTGCAGTTAATCCCATAAATTCAGTCTAATGTATGTACATGTTAAGAGTCTGGGTTTGGTCCCAACTGGCCAGTCTGTGTGAGCCCAGCCAGTGTTTGGTTGACTTCAATTTCAAGTCTGACCACCCACTGACTGTGATGTACAACATGTATCCTATAGAATAAACAATGAAAATGCAGGCTCAGCTAAGCTGTCATAACAGTACATGGCTAGTTGATGATATGACTTACAGATTGAGCATTTGCTTTCAAAAAGAACTACAGGAATAGCAGTGCACACTCGTATATAAGCAGATAACTACCTAGAATGGCAAATTGAAGCTCCATTACAAATGACATATGAGGACCTCCGGAATGTCACAGTGAGCATTTGCACTTTCCATAAGGCTTTCTGTTTGCACTAAGTCTTAGATCTAAATTCTCATGTTAAAACTTGGAAGTATCTAAAATTTCCATCTCCTTTTGTTAAAATCTTAAAAGGAAGAAGCAATACAACCATTGACTGTGCCTCTCAGGGATTTTTAGAAATTTCTAGAATTAAGTAGTCTATATACTTTCATAGTGTAAGGGATCACTCTGCTGTAATTTGGTTCCACAAAGTTATCTAGCATCTATATTTCCCACAGCACATCCTTGTTTCTATCAGTGTCCAACCTATAGCAAGGTATCTCACTGTAAATGAACACTCCATAAAAAACTTATACAATATAACTAGCAAATAAGTGTTATGTTGTTGGGGAATCTCATGGAAGAGGTGAAAGAAGGATTCAAGGAGAAAGACAGAGTAAGAACATCATAAGAAAATCTATAGAATCAACTAATCTTGGGACATGGGGGGTTATAGAGACTGAACTAGATAGCATGCATGGGATGAACCTAGGCCTCCTACACATATGTAACAGATGTACAACTTGGTCTTCATGTGAGTCTCCTAACAGCAGGAGTAATGGCTGTCTGTGACTCTGCTTGCCTTTGGATCCCTTTGTCCTACCTAGAGTGATTTGTATAACCTTTTTATTTTGGTGGGGGCAGGGAGAAAAATTATATCTAACATCTTGATTCATATATATCCATAGTTGAATTTTAATGCAAAAAGAAAAAATTAGAATCTGACAATGTTTACACACAAGATACTTTCAAATAGATTTTGTTCATTTAGCCTGGTACAGAGTAAATGACAATTTGTACTGCTGTATTCAAGGCAATGAAGTTTGTAGTCCAGGAGCACTTAGCCCAACCTTTCTGCAAGCTTCACGTGTGTCTCCCATAATGCATCTAGTCCTACTGCAACTTGATATGTTGGGGGGGGGTGGTTGATGTCTTTGGAAGACGTCCCTTTCTCTGATGAAATATGGAGCAGGGAATGGAGGGAAGGGAGGGAAGAAGAGGGGCTCTTAGGGGAAGTCTTGCCCTTCATTAATTAATTAATTAAATGAGAAAGGAACTTATGAAATCCTCAACCCAAAAACAAAACAAAACTTTCTTTTTTAGATACTAGCACAATAGACAGTAGAAATATATTTCAAAGAATAATTATTTTATTTAATAATTTTAAATAAACTTATGCAAGGATTTTAACAGGCAAGTACCCAGATTCTGAATTTGGGCTGTTTACAGATCCATCTTGAATCCATTCAACAATAAATACCTCCGAAGGCTAAGCATCAAGAAAGGGGGATAGGTAGTCACTACTCTTACAAATCTTCTCCATCTTGCTCTTGATATTACTATGCACTAAAATAATTACAGAAAATATATCTATTGCTTTATATTTCTAACTATAAAGAAGATAGTAATATGAAGGAAAAGTGGAAGAACTTTTACATGGAGAAATCTGAGGAATTATGCAGTGGCATGCCACATAAACAAGATAATTATGGTGAGATGTTTTTCTTTTAATGTAATAATACTTAGTGTCAAGAAGAGGAAGAGGAAGAAGAAGAAAAGGATGAAGTGGAGGGAGAAGAAGAAGAAAAAGAAGAAGAAAAAGAAGGAGGAGGAGGAGGAGGAGGAAGAGGAGGAGGAGGAGGAGGTGATAGTGGTGGTTATTGTCTGCTGTCTCTCCAAACCATATTGTTAGTACTTCTTTCCCTTATCTTATGGCACATAAAATGGAATTCCATCAAGGGATGGAAAGGTAGAAATGCTCTTGTCCACCACCCTTTGGCTTAACACAGGAGTCTCTCTTCTTTGCCGTTAAAGTCACTGTTGGAAAGTATCTACTTCTTGCTTAACTCACGTTATAGTTTGTATGTTCAATGTCATCCAAAAACTTTATGCTAAAATTTTGTCCCAACAGGGAGTGGAAGATATTGGAGAGTGGTAAAATTTTAGAAGGTGGAGAAGTGTTCAATATCTTTGGCCGTGGGGGTAAGTGGAATCTCAAAGTAGATTTGTGACTCTGGTTACTCTTCTTGACTTGTTCCATTGTCACTATTCACACCTTCAATGTATAGTTTCAGCATGATGTGCACTCATCTGTTCTCTTAATCAAAGGCAAAGCCAGTGATGTCCATTAATTGAAGAAACTGAACTTTCCAAAGGGTGAGTTACTTAAACTTTTCCTAAGGTAACTGCCTCAGTAATTTTATTTAAACAATGTTAATCATTTAATACAAAAGCTGCTACGAACTAATGAAATCATTACAATGATTTTGTCTAAACATGTCAAGGAGGGTTTATATTATCTGGACATTGAAGAGTTTGAAGCTCTTCAACAAATGGTGCTCTGAAACCTGGCTATCCAGATGTAGTAAAACAAAGTAGAAGTCTATGTCTCATTTTGTAAAATAATCATTATAAATTAATCAAAGAGCCTAATATGAAAGTACTTGAGGAATTTTTTCAAAATGTCACCTAGGAACTACTTCCAAAATAGGCCTCACAGAACTCCAAATATAATTCTAAGATTTTTACAAATAAGATTTCATCAAGCTACATACTTTGGCCCAGCGAAGGAAACAGCAGAGTAAAGAGTCAGCCTACAGAGAGGGAGGGATTCTATGTCACTGTCACCAAACAGGAGATTAATATTCAGTACATATGAAAAATGCAGGACTTATATCCCCCAAAATATATTACACAGCCAATTAAAGGTAAAGTGAATTGTACAAACAGTTCTCAAAAATATGAATAACCAATAAAGGTATGAAAAAAATCCTCAACATTCTTAGCTACAAGATAAATGTAAACCAAAAAGTGCAGTAAAATTCACTCTGGTAAGAATCACAGATCCTGGGCTGGAGAGATGGCTCAGAGGTTAAGAGCACTGACTGCTCTTCCAGAAGTCCTGAGTTCAAATCCCAGCAACCACACGGTGGCTCACAACCACCTGTAACAAGCTCTGATGCCCTCTTCTGCAGTGTCTGAAGACAGCTACAGTGTCCTTACATATATATAATAAGAACCACAGATCCTTCCACAATGTTGTTACCTTGCTCTGCCCATCACTTGGAATGTATATGGATATGTACTTAAGTCAGCAAACAGAGCATGTACATGAACACTTATGTTCCTTGTCCATACTGATGACAACCAAGGTATGTAGGCATCTTTTCTCCTCCATGGGTGAATGGATAAAGAAAATGTGACATATAAAATCCCATAGATGTATACAGTGAAAGTCTATCTGATTATATTTCATATGAAAATTAGAATTCGCATTGGAATGAAGGTCACCCTTCTTACTCCCTTCCAAGGAATTTAGATGCCTTGGAAGAGTGCTCTAAGTTAGTTAAACTGAGAAAGAGTACAACTTATTGAACACTGCAAAGCATCCTGATAATAGCACGGGGACAATGGGCTGGTTTAAGTCACCTGCAGGGAGACAAACAGGAAGCAGGGAATAAATACTGAGAAACATTACAGCCTGGACAGAGCAGGAGAACAGAGAAATCTTATTGTAATGGCACATGGGTAGACAAGCAGGGTGTGGTGTAACAGCCTCTTGCCAAAGTAAGTACTAGGGCTGCTAACCATTAGCAATGGAAGGAATCTCAAAAATCTCCAAGGCTCCTACTTCCATCATAGGACTAGAAGAGCCTATAAGAACAAATTTATTTCAGAGATCTTTCAATATCCACTGGGCAGTTAAGTACACCATAACTGTTATTGCTGAGCCAGGTGCTATTGGCAGCAAGCAATATAAACAGGGCTCTACAAATCCCTGGTTACACACCTCATGCCAAGTGTCTCCAGTGTGCAAAAGGTGTAATATAGAGATGAAGCATTTATCCTGTTAAAAATTCAGTCTTGCTTGGGCCACTTGTTCACCTCTCAATAAGGATATTTAGCCCACAGAAGTACCACTGTCATATCTTAGAACCATGTAACTAGAATTTTTTTGTTTTTACTTTAACAGTGCTTAAAACTGAAATTTTGCTCTGTGTCTCAGACACTTGAGTTTTGAGTTTTGAGCAATGCTGGAAGATCCTTTGAGATCTATGTGAATAAACTCATTTTGATTATTAAAAGAATATCGCTATTTGAAGAAAGCAGGGATGGTACATTATGCTTTGGGTATTGAAATTTCTTTCAATGGGTTTAAAATTAGAACTGGTGGTATTACTTGGGTCATTAAGAACACTCTAAGAGAGATGCTGGTACCATGGTCAGTTTCCTTTCCTCTGTTTGGTTTGAAACACCACTCATTCTTGTGCTGTCATACACTGTCCTCTCTAGAGCTCTGACAAATGGGACCGTGAGGTGCATAGGCCTGTTTTGCTTGTGTGGAGTATCTCGAGTGCTTTGCTCCTGTAATGCAAAGCTGGTATTATTAAATGGATCTCTAGTCTGCTCTTTGTTCTCTGTCTCCTTAAGTACTGAGACTCAGCAGATTCCTCTGCTTTGCTCTTTGCATCTCTGCAGGTATGATTTCTTCGTTTTCCAATGACATTGGAGTGCCATGTTTTTAAAGACTTCAAGGTGGCAATTTTGTCTTTTCACTATACATACACACAAACAAAAAATTTTAAAGATAAAAAAGTAGGTGTGCTGTATGCCAGCAAATATCCAGGCTTATACTACAAGAGAATCTGTTTCACACGAATATAAACAATAGAGAAACAAGAGTCATATTCTTTGTGTTCATACTCAGCATGCATGGTCTAGGTTTTCAGTAGTCACCAAATATAGGGACCTACAGGCAATTTTTTTTCCACCATAAAAAGATTCCTTCTCAATAGTTGTAAACAAAGAACCACTAGAACAAGTTTCTCATCTTCTGGGCCTTACCATAGACATCTCCTTCTGCTGGTGATTTTAAAGAGTTTTCTTTCATGTAGATGTATGTTTTGTGTGTGTGTATATATATAT
>NW_022196898.1:61735307-61770142 GCF_008632895.1 Mastomys coucha | reverse complement strand
ATATATATATATATATATATGTATACCAGAAGCATCTCTGGAGGCCACAGAGATCAAAAGGTGGCATTGGATGCCCTAGAACTGAAATCATAGTCAGGTTTGAGAAGCTATGTGGATGCTGAGACCCAAACTCAGGTCAGTAAGTTCTCTTAACTACAAAACCACCTCCTTGGCTGGGATGTGGATGATTCTAGTGCTAATCTGTAATCATTTTTCTATAAGAAATAACAACTTTAAATATTTAGGAAGTAGCATTGCTTTTCTTTCATTTCCCAGGGAACTGTCAAAATCATCAATAAAATTTGTTTGTAAACTTAAAATGCACATGGTAAAAGGCATTATGCTTTTCAAAACTATGGAAATATTTATATTGAAATATCAGTATAAAGTTTAAGGGACCCGGCTATAGATTTCACTTGTGAATGCTCCAGAAACAATTTCATGAATCTGAAAGTGATTATCCACAAGCTAAGCACACCAGGAAACCAAAATACAGACAAAAAAAACTAAACAAAACAAACAAAAAAAACCCAGATAATATAAAAGAAAGAAAAAAATCAATGCAACTGAACCGTCTGGCAGTCACTGCAGAGAATTGAACAGTGTAACAGAATGTTACACTCTGTCAAATAGTTGTTCCTTTCATCCCCAAATATCTATTAACATTTGATATTAGAAATCTGTATAAACAGAGTGGGTCTTGGTAGAGTTTATGATTGTATAACGAGGAAGAGTGCTGACATAAATCCTACTTGGGTTTAAAATTTCTAAGGACTGCATAGCAGAGCCACATCACTTGAACAATGTCTTCTGGCCTTCTGAGACTTCTGAATTTGTCAAAGACAGTATGTCTCATCACAGTGTTGTTGTTTTCTTGTTGTTGTTTTTGCTGCTGTTGCTGATGTTACTGTTGTTTCTTTTCCAAACATTGTACACAGTTAATGATACTTTCTCAAGTATTTTGTGGGGTGAAAGAAAGCTGCCAAAATGTTTAGAGTTTTTTGGTATGATTGAAATATACACCAGCAATTGGATCTAGACCATAATTCAAAGGAAAGAATGAGAGATGCCACATAATCACTGTCATAACTGCAGCTCGTACAGCCTGATAGGGCAGCAAAGTCAACTGAAGAAACCAATTTTGTGAAAATGAACTGTGTCCTACATAATTTAAATGGACTTCTAATTCGGGGAACATTTACCAGACTCTAGAGAACAGTCTTCCACAAAATTATATATTTATATTATAATTTCTATACTCTCAATGGTTAAAAAAAAAAAGGTTATTACATTAATGTATAAGTGCTAATATGGGACCACTCTACACAGTGAATAAGTAAAATAAACAGGACATTTAGTAAAAGGCTAACAGGACTTACCCATAGCTTCCTTGAAGCCATAGGTCATCTATACTTTTTAAATTAATAAGTTCTGAAGAGTATATTTAGTTTTTAAATTTTACTAATGAAATAATTCATATGGCCAGCATGATTTTATACTTTTTTCTAATACAACAGAAAGCTTCCACCCTCACAAAGTTTGTATTTTAGAGGCAGAAATAAAATAAGTGAATGCTGGAATGCCAGGAGCAATTGCAAAAAAATAGAACAACAAAGAATAAGGGTCATAATCAGAAACATGGGCCGTTAGATAGCAAGTTCAAGGAGGGAAAAAATACTGACTAAAGAACACCAAGAATGAACAGAGAGAGGAGAAAATCGAACTAAGGCAGAACCCTTGAAACACAAGGATTGTTAGATGCATATGTAGGAACTATGCTGTGAGTAGTGTTTTTGAAGAAATAGACACACTGTGGATACAAAGGAGGATAGAGAAAAGGAATTATCAATGAAGTCACAGAGAACTGCAGAGGATAAGAAGTGGCCTGCATTCATAGGAGAGGACAAACTGTAGAGTCTGGGTGAAAAGAAAAGTCCCTGGGGTATTATAAGCAAAGAGGTAATATCAGCCACTCTCTCATTCTATCTCTCCCTAAAGAGCTACTTGCCAAGTACAGTGAGTAGCAGTCATAGAGACTTGAACAGAGGAAACTCGTAGACAAGACTTCAGTGGATTTACAGAATACTTTTCACTCATATCAGAACTGTATACAACCATTTATGGAACGGGAACTGGACTATGCCTTTAAAAGATCACATGCTAAAAGTGAGTTAACAATAATGTAAGTTAATTACATTCCTTGTATACACCTTGGAGTTGGTGGTGCCAACCCCACTGGGCTGAGCCATCCTCCATCAATTAGCAATTAAGTAAATGCCTCAGAGGCCACTCTAATGGGGTTACTCAATTGATGGTGCCTCTTCCCAGGTATCTTGAGTTGTCCTCAAGTTGACCAAAAGCCATCACAAGTGTCAAGATCTATTGAACAGCTGTATCATACCCTCTTCTTTCTCTTTTAGGTGAAATATTATTGCAGAAGGGAAAGGAGAAAATATTTAGGAGCCAGAGATAGGGATTAGTAGATATCTGCAGTGAAAGATATTTGTAGTGTCATAGTACTCTGGTTCACCTGAAATCACAGAAGCTGTAATTGCATGCACAAGGCCACCATGAGATCAAGCATGTCAAAATTACAACATGGGTGACATAGAGGATCATGAAGTTGTACTCTAATTGAGGATATATTGGTGGCTGCTGAGTGAGGGAAATTCAGTTTTCCACATAGATGTAGCATGTGAGAGGTTACCTACAGGACATGGCACTACTGCACCCACACACATACAAACAACATAAAGTGCAAGGGTACGATGTTAAAAAGCAGAGGACAAAAAGTCAGGAGGGAATGGTAATGAGGAGCCAATGACAAAATAGTGGGACAGACGGGATGGAAGGTATATTTAATAAACACATATTATATACATAGTATATAATTCTTCAACAATTTTTAAAAGTTAACAAAATACTGAATCATAACTTAAAACATTTAAAATAAAAAAGAGAAGAGGCACTGTCTTTTTTAAGGGTAAGCTATACATTATACATGGACAAACATGTAAAAAGAGAAATTCGGTATTTCTCTATACCCAATGGCAGGAGACAATTGAGTTCCTCTTAGAGCAATGAGAGATGTACATGGTGGCTATTTTTTTTTTTTTATCTACACAGAGTCCTGGAATCTAACTCTACCTTAAATGCTTCATTTTTCTCCTACAAGCAATCTCAGTCAAAATGTATCCTAAATTGAAAATTTTAATATGAAGTCAATAAAGCCCTGAAATATAAAACACATACCCCATCTAGTAATCAAAATGCACTGAGGCAGCAGTGATTCTACATGCAGGTGGGTGATGGGACACCACACAGCTTTCTTCTGAAGTACAGGCACATCTCAAGGGAAAGCTGGATGGAGCGGCCACCCATTCCCACAAGGCTGGTTGTAACTCATGTAGTACATTTTTGTGTGTTGCTCTTTACCACACATGTCATATGAACTCAGTCTACAGTACTCAGGAATGTGATTACATATTCAAAAGCCAAAGCCAGATGCTTCTTCCAGCCATGATGAGAGAAAACTCTCAAGGACTGATAAAAATCAGTGTTGTGTATATGTGGCCTAAAACAGAAAACCCAGGAGAAATGTTGAATCTTAAGTTAGTACAGAATTAACCATACCAATTCTAAATAAAACCTGACAAGTTAACTAGTCCCTAACAAGACTGAATGGTCACGGAGAGATGGCTATGTTGATTACTTGCTTGCGGGATAAGCATGAGAATCTGAATTCAATTCCCAGAACTCACTTACAAAACTAACAAGCCTGGCGTGGAGGCATGTGCTTTGTAAACTTAGTGCCAGTAAGTGGAGACAGACAGTAAGTGGAACTGACTGGCCAGCCAGTTTAACCAAGCAGTGACAGTAAGCTCTGAGAGAGAGTCTATCTCAAAAAACTAAACCATAAAGAAACTGAATAACACACCAGATGTCCACTTCACACCTTCACATGCATGCATTCACAAGGTCAGAGGTGTTCATACACATACCCACACACACAAAACAAGAATATCCACGTATCCACATGAAAGGATTACAACTGTTCTATAAAAACTGCTATAGGACACTTTTTTGTACATATATTTAAGGGTTTGTACACAAAAGCTTTTCTCCACAAAGAAAAAAATTCATTTATTTTCAATATTAAGAAAAAAAGGTAAATGTCAATGAACCCACTGAGTCCTTACAGCAGAATACCCAAGATTTTTCTGGGTTGGATGATGGGATTTTATCACAAAACTCTATTGAACTTCAGTTACAATGCTGTTTTGACTTTAAGTGTAAATATCAAATTTAACAAATTTTCACCTCATATTTGTCAACTACAGCTTGTTGTTTCTCTTGCAATTGTACATTTCCTTGCATTTACAAAAGAATTTTAGTATTAGAGTACATTACACCAAACAAAAATCATAAAGCTGATTTTAGATAATAATTTCAACATTGTTTGCAAAGCTACAGCTATATTCTAAAATGCACAGTTAACCAGATATTTTCAGGTAAGAATAATTAAACAACCATACATTACTAAAAAGCTGCTTTGTTCTTCTTATTTACATAATCTTAGTTGATATCTTAGAGTTGCTTTGAGAGAGTAAACGATAAATCCCAATCAAGACTAACATTTGTTTTTTGTTTAGGTTATTTTTTTATGTTGAGACATTTCCTTAAGAGAATAAATTATAAATTTGTATACCATACAAACTCATATGTGTGTGTGTATAACTATATATAACTATATACATACAACTATATATATGTGTATATATATATATATAGGATGTAGTTAACATAGGAACTATATATATATATATATATATATATACACATATATATAGTTCCTATGTTAACTACATCCCCAACAATTTCCAAAAGTCACCAACAACTTTTGAAATTAAGTCAATTCTTGCAAAATCCTCTCTGACAGGACACATGGATACCTCTTCAAAAATGGTATTTCACTTAATCTCTATACAGTAATACATATAAGACTCCTTCTAATTTCGCAACTGGGGAGAAAATAAAAGTCATGTTCCATACTCTGTTTCTCATTTGGAATGTCACATCAGGGTTTCGTGACTCCAGAGTAAAAACACTGCTACTCCATGACTGTAATTTTGCTACTGCTA
This sequence comes from Mastomys coucha, assembly GCF_008632895.1. Lineage (NCBI taxonomy): Eukaryota > Metazoa > Chordata > Mammalia > Rodentia > Muridae > Mastomys > Mastomys coucha. Next base: position 61,765,001 of record NW_022196898.1, on the reverse strand, counting down.
TGAATCTTAATGCAAACATCTGTCTTTTACTATGGTCTTAGGGAACCCCTGTGGAAGGGTCATTCAACAACCTCCCTCTCCTCCTCAAAGCAATCATGACCAACAGGCTGAGGACCATTTCTCTACTGGTTGTTAAAACTTTGGTAATGTCTCTGGAGCTAAGAATTAATAAATGCAAACTTATAAGGAAAACATAATATAAATTTACATATACATGGAGACCATCACAAAATGATATTATGCATAATTCACTTTTATTTGTACTTTCTGAATTGTAATGTACCTCTTCTAAAACTAGATAAGTGATATGCTAGACTCAATAATAGAACAGTGACTTTTGATAAAGTGGCTTGAGTAAGGACAAGGAAATAGCATAATGAAAGAAGAGATTGGCTAAAATGTTATTTCCTATGTTTTCCTTATTTTTGAAAATTTCACACATGTATACAAAATTTGATTATACATGCCTCCCACAATACTTCCATGCCTCATCTCTGTAATCCCTCCCCAAACTTTCCAATGTTCTGTATCAATTTTGTGTTTGTTTTGTTTTTGTTTGTTTGTTTGTTTTTATAACCCACTGAATTCAGTAAGTACTGCCCCTTAGTACAGAGTAGGGGACCATCTACAGGAGCATGGCGAACCTACTAGTTGTGAGGTGAAAGACAGAGTTATTCTTTAATCATTTTACATTTTTCAAGAAAAATTGAAGCAGCAGATAACAAGGAATGGTAAAGAAATAATGGTAAGTAGTTTGTACTAGGGTAAACTTTATAAATTTCATTAGACATGTATGAGAGTGTAAAACTTATCAGAAGACAAATGTTTATTTCACTTCTCTGAAGCCTCATATATACATCTCTGGTGATTAAAGCTACTTTGTACCTTAAATTAGGAAAGAAATGTCTCTCAAATAACTGCAAATGGTCCTCAGTTAAGTTTCTCCAACGATTTCAGTGTGAAATAACATATCAGTTTGGAATACTAAGAGGGAACCGATTTGATCTCTTCAAATTACAGCAATTAGTTATCAGATTACAACACTTGGTTATCCTCATCAGAACTCCTTTCCCTAAGCAGTTATTGCACTGCTTAGATACTGAATGATGCCTATAGCTTCATTTTTAATTTCCCAAGTGAAAGATCTGAAATGGTTATCACCCATACTTATTCGCTTTCACTCTCCTCAAAGTCATATTCTATGAAATACTCCCTCATCATAGATGACACACAAATAAGATTTTGTAAAATACAATTTACATTTGTATTTTGTAACCAGAGACATTTCACAGAGAATAATATTGTTTTAGAAATGAATTCTAAGATCATGAAATTATACCAATTTTGGAGGTAGAGAAGATGAGACAAAAAAATGAATATGCAGTTTCCATAGTGTCTGCTTTTTATCATGAAGAACTACACCTTCAAATTTCATCATCAGTACTACCATTAACCCTATGGCAGTGGAATCTCAGTACACCCCAAAAAGGCTGATGGTGCTAGCAATGTTTTCTAGAAGTGGAAAAAAAAAAGAGCCTGACCCTTGAAAAGGTAGGCTCATTGTGGAGGAGAGTCAAACTTAAGAGACTCAGATCCACAGGTGCTGTGCTACCTGCTATGAGGGCTTCTTTTACTGTTTTGTTTTGTGTTGTGTTGTGTTGTTTTGTTTTATCCTGATTTTATCCTGAATAGAATCCAGAATCTGAATCTGTTAAAAGGTAGGAAGTACTGTGGATAAAACTATGGAAGAAATTCTGAGTCTGTAAATAGAACAAGGGGAAAAGTTAAAGAGTATGAACAGAATGTGATATGAAAAAAAAATGAACAAGAGAATCACCTAAATGTCTTGGAATAACACAAGCTTTAATCTCTTTTCAAAACTGCACCACATTGGAGCCAGTTTAAGGAATACTTAAAAGAAATGAACTGACAATAAAACTGTCTCTGTATACCTCCTGCACCTTCATTCTGTGGAACAATGTTCTATGAAATACCTGAGTTCCCATGAGTGAAATACACCATTGGTACTTACTAAAGGGTACTCCTTTGGAAGCTATCTTTAAGAGTTCTATAAGACCTTCACAGTAACAACCAGAGAGATAATTCTGTCAGAGGTCTAGGAGATAGAATGCATAAGAATCATTTTTAAATCTACTAAAATATTCAGAAATGGCCATCAAAATTCAACCCTGTACATAGAAGGAGAAAAGTGTGTAGTTCTCAGGCCACTTGAGTCTTCCTATCCACCTAAGGAAACAGAACTGAGAACCACTGTAAACTCAAGACATTCCGTCGGCACAGACTCCCCCCGAAGGCTTACCCATAATATGGCCCCTGATTTCTTTCTCTTCTTAAAACTTACCCACAGATCCTTTCAATCAATGTTTGCCTTTCAATAGAAAAATTACAAGACACATTGTTCGGTAATACATATGATTTATAGAAGAGAAATAACATCAAAACTAGAATCAGATATAACAAGTTCACAATTAAAATAACGGGAATTTTTATATATATCTGATTACTATGCTTAAAATTTTAATAAAAAAGTACAGTATGGAAGCACAGATGGATAATGAATCACAAATGTAAAATAGTCACTCAAAAAAAAACCATGTTATAGACCAATAAAACTAATAGAAATTTGGTATAACCTTATAAGAATATCAAATGCATAGATGCAGCAGGAGAAAGAATCTCAGGTGAAGCAATGATACTAAAAGCTACCCAGACTAAAAAGCAAAAAAATACAAAAGAACTTAACAGAAATGAGAAAAGCTTGAGTGTGGTGCAGTGGTATAGAATTTGTATAGTAGCAAGCAGTAGACTCTGGGTTGGGGGTACACTGCACCACAGGAACCACCAGGTAACACAAGAAATAGAACAGAATATTTAAGAACTACTGGAAGATTTGTTTAAGTAGTTAAGTTGGTGAGAATTGATGAGTTTAGCTTCTGACATTCCCAGGAGAGATAATCACATAGCAACAACCTATTCCTCTGGCTCTGACATTCTTTGCTGCCCCAGGTTGCTGACCTCAACTGAATATTAAATAAAAAGAAACTGGAGAATAATCTGGCCAAAAATCCCAAATTCATGATCCTAACTAATAAGTGTAAAATATATAAGGCAACAAAAGCACTGTAGCTTCAAAATGAATGGATGAGTCACTAATGCTCTTGGGTACTTAACAGATAAACCTCCATCAAAACCAGTCATATACAGCAAGTAGAGACTAGGGAAGACATGAGTCCACTAAACATCACCATTAATCAATTAGATATAATTGGCATTTCCTTAGTATTCCATCCAACAACAGTAAAATATACATCAACCTAAAGCAGACAGACATTCACACTGAAATCAACCACGATGTGGGCCAAATTCCCTTTTGAAAATTTAAATGAAATGAATTATATGATTTTAATTCTCAGATAATAATAGAATTAAGATGAAAACAGTAACTGAAAGATAGATGACAAATTACAAACAGCTCAGAAGCACCAGCTAGGGCTACACAGTTGACAATATTTCTGTCATTAAAGAAATATTTCTGCACAATAAATAAGAGAAATATTCCTCAAATTAACAAATGAGTGTTTATAAAATCTGCAGCTGATATCATTCATACTTCACAGTGGCATCTTCACAACTTTTCAACTATGATTAGAAGTAAGGCATGACTCTCTTTGTAGACTAGGCTTGTTTTGATACAGAGATCTTTCTGGCTCTCCATTTCTAGGACTTGTGTTTAAATGTGTGCACTAGGGTATCTGGTTTTATGTGGAGGTCCTTGATCCATTGTACTTGAGCTTTATACAAGGAGATAGGAATGGATCGATTTGCATTCTTCTACATGTTAACTGCCAGTTGAGCCAGCACCATTTGTTGAAAATGCTGTCTTTTTTCCACTTTATGGTTTTAGCTCCTTTGTCAAAGATCAAGTGACCATAGGTGTGTGGGTTCATTTCTGGATCTTCAATTCTGTTCCATTGATCTATCTGCCTGTCACTGTACCAATACAATGCAGTTTTTATCACAATTGCTCTGTAGTACAGATTAAGGTCCAGGAGGTTCCTTTATTGTTGAGAATAGTTTTCACTATACTGAGTTTTTGTTATTCCAGATGAACTTACAAATTGCTCTATAGAAAAAGAAAGTGAAGAAGAGCCAAAATTTCCTGAACAGAACACCAATAGCTTATGCTCTAAGATCAAGATTTGACAAATGGGACCTTTTAATATTGCAAAGCTTCTGTAAGGCAAAAGACACTGTCAATAGGATAAAACGGCAACCAAAAAATTGGGAAAAGATCTTTACCAATCCTATATATGATAGAGGGCTAATATCCAATATATACAAAGGACTCAAGAAGTTAGACTCCAGAGAACCAAATAACCCTATTAAAAATGGGGTACATCTTACAACAAACAACAATATGAACTAACTAGTACCCTCAGAGCTCGCAGGGACTAAAATTCCAACCAAAGAGTACACATGGGGAGACTCATGGCTCCAGCAACATGTGTATAGTAGAGGATGGCCAAGCAGGTCATCAATGAGAGAGGACCTTGGCCCTGTGAAGGTTCTATGCCCCAGTATAGGGGAATGCCAGGGCCAGTAAGCAGGAAGGGTGGGATGGTGAGCAGAATAAGGAGGGAGGGAACAGGGGATTGTTTTAGTTTTTGTTTTTTTGTTTGATTTTGTTTGTTTGTTTGTTTGTTTGTTTTTCGAGTCAGGGCTTCTCTGGATCGCCCTAGCAGTCCTGGAACTCACTCTGTAGACCAGGCTGGTCAACAACTCAGAAATCCGCCTGCCTCTGCCTCCCAAGTGCTGGGATTAAAGGTGTGCGCCACCACTGCCCAGCTAGTTTTGGATTTTTATTTTATTTTATTTTTTTTGGAAGGGAACCTGGGGAAATTGATATTGTAAATAAAGAAAACATCTAATAAAAAATGGGGTACACAGCTAAAAAAGAATTATCAACTGATGAATACCGAATGGCTGAGAAGCACCTAAAGATATGTTCAACATCCTTAGTCATCAGGGAAATGCAAATCAAAACAACCCTGAGATTCTACCTCACACCAGTCAGAATGGTTAAGATCAAAAACTCAGGTGACAACAGATGCTAGCAAGGTTGTGGAGAAAGAGGAACACTCCTTCATTGCTGGTGAGATTGCAAGCTGGTACAACCACTCTGGAAATCAGTTTGGCGGTTCCTCCGAAAACTGGACATAGTACTACCAGAGAACCCAGCTATACCACTCCTGGGCATATACCCAGAAGGTGCTCCAACATGTAATAAGGACACATGCTCCACTATGTTCATAGCAGCCTTATTTATAAAAGCCAGAAACTGGAAATAACCAAGATGTCTCTCAACAGAGGGATGGATAGAGAAACTGTGGTACATCTACACAATGGAGTACTACTCAGCTATTAAAAACAATGAATTTATGAAATTCTTGGGGAAATTGATGGATCTGGAGAATATCATCCTGAGTGAGGTAACCTAATCACAAAAGAACACACTTTTCTTATGCACTCTCTGATAAGTGGATATTAGCCCAGAAGATCGGAATACACAAAGTACAATTCACAAACCTCAAGAAACTCAAGAAGAAGAAAAACCAAAGTGTGGATACTTCGTTCCTTCTTAAAAGGGGGAACAAAATACCCATGGAAGGAGTTGTAGAGACTAACTATGGGACAGAGACTAAAGGAAGGACAATCCAGAGACTGTTACACCTGGGAATTCTTCCCATATTCAATCATCAAATACAGACACTATTGTGGATGCCAGCAAGTGCCTGATATAGCTGTCTCCTGAGAGGCTCTGAAAGTACCCGACTAATACAGGAGTAGAGGCTCACAGCCATCCATTGGACTGAGTACAGGGTCCCCAGTGAAGGAGCTAGAGCAAGGACCCAAGTAGCTGAAGGGCTTGCAGCCCCTTAGGACAAACAATAATATGAACTACCTAGTACCCTCAGAGCTCCCAGGGACTAAACCAACCAAAGAGTACACATGGTAGGACTCATGGCTCCAGTAGCATATGTATAGCAGAGGATGGCCAAGTAGATCATCAATGGGAGAAGAGGCCCTTGGCCCTGTGAAGATTCTATGCTCAAGTGTAGGCAAATGCCAGGGCCAGGAAGCAGGAGAGGCTGGGGTACTGAGCAGGAGAGGGAGGAAGAGAACAGGGGTTTGTTTTTTTTATTTTATTTTATTTTATTTTTTTGGAGGGGAACCTGGGAAAGGAGATATTGTATGACATGTAAATAAAGAAAGCATCTAATAAAAAAATTAAAATAAATGTGTACACCACTATACCCTGCTCCCTACTGTTTTCTTTTAGCAAATTGGTGTGATTATTAAAAGAGCATCCATGTTTATGGAGGGAAGTCCAGTCAACACTGCTCAGATGTTAGCCTCCTCAAATCATTCTCTAAAGTTAATATAATCCCAGGAAGTTGTTCTGTGCATGCTGAGAGAGAAGTTCCAACAAAGACAAACAAGTGATCCTGCTTCAATTCAAAATGTACTATAGTGCTTTAGTGATTTATATTTAAACTCATCTAAACAAGAAGAAGTGAATAAATAAAAACACTACCTTCATTCTCTGACATTGCTCCACAGAAAAATTATTTCTACTCCTGTACAGCTCCTTAAAGGTGTACCTCGGAAATTATCCCAACACAAGCATAAAGTTCTTGACCTGTTTAAACCTTAACAGCTTTAAGGTAATTTAATCATTTGTTATTATTTAACGTTTGAGGGGCCTTCCAAAACTACCAATACAGAATAACTTTTAAGTTTGTCAGCCATTGATTTCTCCACAGAAATTTGAAATGCTTTGCCAGGAGATATAAAAGTGGTTCAGCAGTTAAGAGTTTACTGTTCCTATAGAGGACTGAGTTCATACCCTAACACCTACACCTGTCAGCTCAGAAAGCATCTCTCATAGCTGGCCCCTTCTGGCTTCTGTAATTGTCCTCACACACAGGTGTTAATTTTTCTAATAATAGTAATAATTAATAATGATAATACTAATAATAGTGCCAGCAATAACGATGTAAATCTTTCATAATGTTTTCTGAGAATTTTTCTGAATGGTTTAGCAAAATCCTATCACAATTGACTCAAAATACAATTGGAAGAGCTTCTACCATGACTTCCACTTTCTTTTGTAAAGAGATATTTTAAAACCTAAAGTTCATCTCTCTGTTAGATACATAACTCAGCATAATCTCTATTAGAAAATACGCGAACAAAAAAAGTTAGTTAGGCAGAGTACATGACTGGGATATTTCTCCAAATTAATCTTCTAGAACAGGAAGCCAAGGTCTTTTCTCTAAGCTATAGTACTAAGCATAAAGTTGAGGACTGAAATGGATTGTCCTTGCCAAGAGAATTGGATGTTTGTGCTCAAATCAAGCTTCCCAGGCCCTGCAGTCACCATTGTCTAATCACCCTTTGACCCAACAATAGAAAAACATCACCACTCCACTCACAGAGGAAGAAAGTAGGTCACCCTTTAGAGTTTGAACTTTGTTTTACGACATAGGGATTGCTAGAATTCTTACCCATTTGATCTAACAACAGTCAGCTTAAATAAACATGAATTATTTTTACCTGGAAAACATCTGTTTCCAAAATTCTTGTTCCAAATACCACGATTCCATTGGTATCGACTATCGATCTCTCACTTCTATCGAGGGGTTTTGTGATTTTCTTCTTACAGTCAACAATCATTGTCACAGTTTTCTTCTCCACACTGATTGCGACCCGGTGCCACCTGTTAAAAAAAAAAAGCAATTCTTTTGTAAGCTTCAAAGGCTCTGGCTGCCAAATCGACAGACCCATTAGAACATGAGCTTTAAATGTCAACGGTGAACTGAAAAGGTACCAAAACAGAGGCACGCTTGTGCCTCAGTTACTTGGCTGGTGGCAACTTACTGTTTACCCAGGACAGCACCAGGTACTCAAAAGGACACAGTTTCCAAAGATGGGAGGAAGAATCAGGCACCTGTGCTGATAAGCACTGCCCATCCTCTGCCTTCACTTTGTGCTGCAGAAACAAAAGCTTAACCTCGCTGTTTTCTGACGAGCACATTTGACAGAGATAGTGATGGATATGGGGAAGCAATAGTTTCTCTATGCGTAAGCGCTTTCTTCCAAAGTGGAATTCCGCGAGAAAAACTTCTGCTCCGGTGATCCCCTGAGAGTGGCTGTAAAAGGGTCTGTCTCCTGGCTGAATGGCTGCTCCATCTGGAGTAGCTGAATGTTCTAATTGTAAAACACAATGTGCTACTCTGTCCCGAGCTCCATTTATTTCAAGTGTTTTCACGTTCTCTTTCCACTTTAATTTCAAGACAGTTATAGATCACCACCATGGGCAGGATCCAAAACTGAGACATAATATCTTTCCTTCTTTTCCAGGGCTGGCAAGAGGAAGAAACACTGAAAGAAAGCAGAGTCAGCGCATGTGTGGAGTGGGAGGCTCAGTCAGTCCACTCTGCAGCTACTGCCCTAGCTAATCCAGGGTGGCGATGACAGGCCTAAAAGGGGAACGTGGCCAACCCTTGAGAGCATGCATGCTCTCCCTGCATCGTACAAAGGGTTTTATTAACAATGTCTGCTGCTAACAGAAACCACTAAGTGAAATTCACTTGGATTTTTTTAAGCCACTGTGGTTTATATTTTCTTCCAAATCAAAGTGCTAGATTAATATTCCAGAAGTGCCAAGGAGGAGATCCATAAAATAAAATACCCAGAAACTTGCATGAGCATTCCCAAATGTCTGTTTCAAGATATTTGGCATGGCTAGTGGTGACGACCAAGTACATTTCCATACATACTTTATCTTTGGTATTTCCACTAGCACATTCAACTAGAAAAGGCTTGAATTGAGCAAAGGCTTATATAAGGAGCCTTGGAGCAACTTCATACACTGGGAGTAAAATTTACACATACTTTATGCCAAGAAGGCTGTGTGCTAACTTAAACCATTCCTTGTCTTGAGGGATGTTCTTCTCATTAGCAGAAAATAAAAAGAATTTTAATTGCTAAAATCTCATCTGATCACTAAACTTGATTTTTTTAAATTATTTTTAGTTTTCCTAATAATAAGATGACAAAAATCATAGCATTAGGTATAGCATGCAAAATAATAATAATTTAAATAGTACTAGATGAACGAGTTTTGAATGCTTAATTGCTCCTTTTCTCTCATGGTGCTATACCATCAATAAAACATCATAATTTTTTATGATGAAACAAAAGCTGGTGATTCCTGGCTTAGGAGAAGCCATCATCTTTCTAGCCTATACTAATAATTGGTCTGTGCTTCTGTGCATTTGTGACCATAGCAACCATCAAAGAATGAATCAAGGGGCTGGGACAATAACTTAGTCGGTAAGATAACTGCTATACAGTCAAGATGTGAGTCCAATTCCTACCTCCTTGTAAACAAGTGGTCATGGAAGCATGCACCTTTAATTTCTGTCCTAACATGGCAGAGACAGGTGTCTCTCTGGCATTTTATGGCTAGCCAGTCTAGCCTAGCCCTCAAAATAAAACTCCATTTCACTCTGAGACCTTAACTCAAAAAAAAAAAAAAAAAAAAAAAAAAAAAAGAAAAGAAAAGAAAAAAAGAAAAAAATTGCAGGCAAATGGATAGAACTAGAAAATGGCATCTAGAATGAGGTAACCTAGACCACCCAAAACAACATACATGGTATTTACTTTCTGATAAGTGGCTATTAGCCATAAAATACAGAATACCCATGATAAACCCCACAGGCCCAAAGAAGTTAAACAAGAAGGAAGACCCAAGCAGGAATACTTGAATATCATTTAGAAGGTGGAACAAAATAGTCATAGGAGGCAGAGGGAGAGAAGGACCTGGGTAGGAAACAAAGGGGAAAGTGCAGGATCAGGTGTAGAGAGAGACAGAGGGCCAGGAAAATGAATGGAAATCTCCTGCTGTTGGTGGATGGGGGGAATCTCTAGAAAATCCCAGAGACCTGGTAGGGGGAGACTCTCAGGCATCAATGTAGGTCACCTTAGCTGAGATGCCTAACAGTGGGTACATGGAACCTGAAGAGGCCACCTCCTGTAGCCAGGCAGGACCCCAGCAGAGGGATAAGGACAACAACTCAACCACAAAAATTTCACCCCAAATTTGTCCGGGCTACAAGAAATGCAGGGATAAAGATAGAGCAGAGACTGAGGGGATGGCTAACCAATAAGCAGCCTGACTTGAGACCCATCACATGGGCAAGAACCAGTCCCTGACAGTATTAATGATACTCTGTTCTGCTTGCAGACAGGAGCCTAGCCTAACTCTCCTGTGAGAGGTTCCACCCAGCAGCTGACTGAAACATACAGATACCCATAGCCAAACATTGGACAGAAGTCAAGGACCCTTAGGGAAGAGTTAGGGGAAAAATTAAAGACCCTGAAGAGGATAGCAAGATCACAGAAAGGCCACTAACCTTGACCCCTGAAAGCTCTCAGAGATTGAGCCACCAACCAAAGAGCCTTCAATGGTTGAACAGAATGCCCCTCCTCCGACCCCTGCACATAGGTAGCCGACATGCAGCTAAGTCTCCATGGGGGTTTCCCCACAACTGGAACAGAGGCTGTCCTCTAAAGCTGTAGCTTGACTGTGGTACCTGTTATGCAACAATGCTGCCTTGTAGGGCCTCAGTGGGAGAGGTTGTGTCTAATCCTGTGCCAGAGCGGGCGAATACTCAGTGGGTCCCCGAAGGGGAGAGGTGATAGGGGGGAGACTTTGTGAAGGGAGAACCAGAAGAAGGGGGTGGTATTTGGAATGTAAATAAATAAATAATAAATAAGTAAATAAATAAATAAATAAATAAATAAATAATAAGGTGGATGTCTACTGAGGACCAATACCCCAGGTTGCCCTAGATATCTTATGACCTCCACATGCACATGCACATGCACATGCCTTCAAAATACATACTCACACAGGCACCATCCCACCCACATCAACTTGCACAAAGATCCATCATTTCTCTCTCTCTCTCTCTCTCTCTCTCTCTCTCTTTTTCTCTCTCTCCACACACACATACACATACACACACATGAATAAATAAAATATAAATAAGACCAAAAGAATATAAATAAATAAGAATCATATTAAATATTTGTGTTGGTGAAACCTACCAACTACTGTCAGAGTTGTTCATCTCTATTTTCTGTCTCCCAGAAGCCTCCGGGTGCTTTCGCACCCTCACCTCCCGGAAGCTTTGCTTTGTGATACCCTATAGCTGATCACATGCTTGCTTCCAGCAAACACACTGTGTAAGAACACTCCTCCCTTCATATTCCCGTGCAAACAGGTGCTTGCTTCTTTACTTTCCTCCTAACAACCTCTACATAAGAGGCTTCCACTCTGAAATACCACACCACCCAGTGCAGTTCTTCCATTGATGCAGAAGTGGGTGGAGGAGTGAGAAGGTAGGGTAGAAATAATGTAAAAACAGTACCTCAGTACTTATGCATGAAATTCTTTTTTTAAAGATTTATTTATTTATTTTATGTATATGAGTACACTGTAGCTGTCTTCAGACACACCAGAACAGGACATCAGATCTCATTATGGATGGTTGTGAGCCACGATGTGGTTGCTGGGAACTGAACTCAGAACCTCTGGAAGAGTAGTTGGTGCTCTTAACTGCTGACACATCAAATTCTTTAAAAATAGCAACACATACACACACACACACACACACACACACACAGAGGCACACACACCTGTCAGAAAGTTTAAAAAAAAAACTTCTGGAAATAAAAATATCCTTTGTGTTCAAAAGCAAGCAATGAGAGCCGGGCAGTGGTGGCGCACGCCTTTAATCCCAGCACTTGGGAGGCAGAGACAGGCGGATTTCTGAGTTCGAGGCCAGCCTGGTCTACAGAGTGAGTTCCAGGACAGCCAGGGCTACACAGAGAAACCCTGTCTCGAAAAAAACCAAAAAAAAAAAAAAAAAAAAAAAAAAAAAAAAAAAAAAGCAAGCAATGAGAACTACATTTTATATTTGTTTGTTTGAGCTTATTATGTTCATTGGATCATAGCATAACTTGCTACAGAAGCTTAGTTTTCCCTATTACTGAGAGTTCTGTCATCTTACCAAAGACAAACTGGATGTTTATTTTTATATCTATACTGCCTTCAACCCCATACCATATATCTTGTAACCAGATATAACCAGATGCCATATATCTAGTAAAGTTGATTTAAGAGTTCTACATTCACTATTAAAACATCATACAAATTTAACACACATTTGCTTCTGGTTAATGAGTCTCTAAGTAAAAGAAAATAATTACAGCATAATCTATGGTTCAAAGTCTCCAAGACTGACAAGAGTATAGTATGAGCTTCATTTCAAATGCCATCTCTATCACATTTACGTCATTTGAACTTTTGGTGCTTCGGCTCCCATAATCTATAAGCTTTACTAACTGAGTTAGCATTGTATTAAGTTCTTAAAACAGAATACAGTACATGTCAAATATATAAAGTCTCCTATAATATGCAATATTAGTAGTACTGTCACAAATATTTAAGTCCAGGGGCAGCAAGTTAAGGGAACTTGCTGCTCTTGCAAAGAAGCCACGTTTTTTGTTCCTAGAACCCCCACTGAGCAGCTCACAACCGCCCATTATTCCAGTTCCAAGGTTCCTGGTGTCCTCTTATGACCTCAAATGGTACACATAAAGAAAACCAGGCACATACATATACACATAAAAATAAAATATGTATTTCCTGTCAGGCCACTTCTTTACTTAGAATGGTTAAATGAGGCCATGCCTCACCCAGAATTGAATCAAGTTGTTCCAAACGCTACAATGTGATCTGCTGCGGGGCTGCCTGACCTTTGTATCCGCCTCATCCTCTGCTCCTGCCTTGCTTTTCACAATGTTTGGATCAGGATCACTTGCCTTTGTTTCCTTCCCAGCTAAAGCAGTATTCATGCAAGTCCCAGCTCATTGTGCCTTCCATCCCCCATGCTAATTCCTTGTTGGTGTTTAGTTGGCTGATATTCAAATTTGGAAACACCTATTCATTTATTAATTGAGGAATACACACATGTTGGGTGTGTGGTGAGGTAAGAGAACAACATGTGGGAGTTGGTTCTCTCCTTCCATCATGCCAAACCAAGGGATTGAACCCAGATTGGCTTGCTTGGCCCAAGTGCCTTTTACCTACTGGATTAGGACAAGCCCTGGCCTCTGGATTAGGACAAGCCCTGGCCTCGGATGACGGGCTTTTCTTTTCTCATTTCTTTAAAATTCACCATCATTTAATTTCCTGTTCTCATTTCTGTCCTGCTTTTCTGTCTCATCCATATAGGTTTGTTTATTTCTAACACTTTTTTTTTTTTTTGCCTTTAATTTCCTAGACTGTCAAGTAGACTATACAAATGTTGAGGGTGTTGGGGTGTTTTCCATCAATAGCCACTAGAAAAGACACTTCACAAAGACTGTGGAATGATTAATCAAAATCGTTTTCAGCTTGGTTTCCACATTTGATCACTCTGTGACTTACTTGCCATCAGCGATGTTAACTGTTGAGAAGAGAGGATAGTTTTCCGGTGTGGGCTTTCCAGTGTGGTCCTCAAATAGAAAAACGGGCGATCTCCCGACCTCAACACCGAGTTGCTGAATGCCATGTTCATTATAGAGAGACAAGAGGAAAGCTTGAGTTCCTTTTTTGGGTTTTATCGTAAATAGTATTGAAAAATCTTGCGGAAAAATTCCTCCTGAAAAGACAAAAATAAGTTAGAAATTACAGATTTCCAAATTGTTCCTAGATCACTTTATCTGAACCCATTGATGGGGCCCTGAGAACTAAATTCAAGCAGGAAACAGTTAAACTAGTAATGTGGTTGTAGAGGGAACCATATGACTATCAAGTTTTCTCTGTATATTAATCCAAGTTAAGCCTGAAAAGGCTATTTAAAGCATAATGATTATGAGAACTGAACCCACAGTCAGAAAAGAATATGATAGCAGAACAATTTCCAAAACAACAAAGCACTTTTTAAAATGTTTTAAATTATAATTTACATTATAATTATACTATAAAATAAAATTATAATTATTTTAGATTTTTTTTTAAGTATGTGTATGTGAACAAGCAGGAAAAGGGTGAATGTGAGTGCAGGTACCTAAGGAGGGTAGAGGCATCATATAATCCTGAAGGTGGGATTTCAGGTGACTGTGAATTGCCCAGTGAGGATGCTAGGTACAGAATTTGGGTCCTCAAGAACAGAATGAATTCTTTACCACTGAGTCAATCTGCAGACCCTATTTCGTTCTTTAAAGTATGTGTATCTGTGTGTGTGGATCCATGACAGCAGTTGTCCGGGGAGACCAGTGACATCGCGTTATCTGTAACTATACTTCCATGCATTATGACCCACCTGACTTTGGGCATTGGGAGCTAAACTCCAGTCCTCTGCAAGAACAGTAAGGCTCTTAACTGTACAGGAACCTCTCCAGTGCCTGAAACCATTCTATTTAACCACTCCTATGGACATTAGTGTTGCATTTCTCAACTTGGTCTATACTGTTCCCATACATGCTCACTGTGAAAAGGGGCTTATAATAAACTAATACAAAAGTGTTATTTTCAACATCCCTCTAAACATTTAGGAGATTTTGATCATCACATAATTCAGTTTCATTATTAAAAAGCATGCCATTGAATATCAGAGTTATTAGGTAGGAAGGCATACTGTCATGTTTGTTTTCTTTTTCTATGATCTTATCTAAGTACCTAGACTATCCCCTGACTGACAGAGGTGCTTATTAAACATTTGTTAAATGTGCCATTTCAAATATTGCCTTAAATATAATACAACTCTCATATTTGAACTTCTTATAATACTATGAGAACATTACATACTAAGTTGCAGGTTTTACTCTTCAAAGTAACAATATATATGATATATAACCATGAACTATGTATGATATTACATATGTATACATATACATATACTATGGTATCATTTAGGAGAATTTTAATACTTCAGTTAAAATATTATCTATTCACAAAAAATATGTTTTTGTTAAAGATTATATCTGGGCCAATATCAAGAGCTTTCATATTAAATCCTTTCATTCTTAATTCCATTACAAGTTCTAATGCAAAATGATTTTTAAAAATGCATTATAAATATGACTAACATGGGTACAAATTCCAAAGGTGACACAGATATACAGTTCCATTTCTGTTAATTATGGGAAGATGCTTCTTTGTAAAGATATTACATTTAACACTCATCAAAGCACTATTTATTATGGCAAAAACACTTTTTAAAATACATTGGAATGACTGAAGCTGGGTCAATGAACATCATGCAGCAGAACTCTATGAATCCACTCAGAATAATAGTGAAAGAAAATGTTTCCTGGGAAGCCTTTGAAATGTACTCAGAAAGGAACACTGACAGGCAGTAAGGATGGTATTTGTTTGTTTGTTTACCCTGCACATGTATGCACAAATTAGGTGAGTGAGAACTAAGGTTGTATCTTGGTTAATTTGAGGTCTTGGGCTGCTAGGATGACTCAGTAGCTAAGAGACTTGTTGCCAACCATGATGACCAGAGTTCAATACTCAGGGCCCAGATGGTGAAAAAAGAGAATCAACACTTATAAGTTGTTCTCTGTCTCTCATACAGAGAGAGGTGGAGGGGCACACACAGAGAAAAATACATATGTATACACACACAAGTATGCAAATGAATGTTTACTTTCACACAACTAAAAATAAATAAAATGTTATTTCAAAGAAATCCTATGTCTTGTGAGATCACTGGCCACAAGATATTGTGGCTGTATGTTTTTAGCAAACTACAGAGTGTAGCTAGGCTAATGATGTAGACTGAATTATAGAGTTGCTATGGAAATTAAATAGCAGGCCACTAAAAAGGAGTCAGTATTGACTAACTGGCTCTCATATATTTTTAAATTAGTACTAAATAAAACTCCACTTGAATAAGTGTCCGTTTTCAACTTCTTGGTGCTATCACAAAATCTCTCAACCTACCTATCAAATCATTATTTCTAATCAATTGGAATATACTATATATATTTATAAATATAGATATATGTTGTTCAACTGGAACCTTTAGTATGATTATTGAGCCTAGGACTTCATACACGTCAAGAACATTATCTTTAGTATTTCTTTGTCTTCTAACTCAATTTAAATATAACAGAAATTTTATATTGAAAACCACTAGGAGAGAAATAATCATAGAAGTGAGATAGGAAAGCTACAAAGAACAACACTTAACAACATGCTTTGTAATTGCTATGCTATTGAAATATAAACTTAGGTAATTTAGTATATTACTGAAGAGTAATAACCTAATATTTTTCATGATCTCATAATGAAAGAAAAAGACTTTAAAGTATTGAGTTGTGGAAAAGATAATTTGTTCATTTTATCAAAAAAAAACCTTAAAAAATATAGAGATATATCTAGGAAAGGTGAAGCATAAGAAAACATTGTACTCATATAAGAGTGAGGGAATCAGGTGCAAATTTAATAAGCCATTGAGTTTGTGCAGTATAAATTCTGAACACTTTAATCAAAATTTAATAAAAGTTACTATACAATACTAATCCTATACTATATTAAATACATAAACAGCAGTTATTAACACATAACATAGACATCAAATGTGACACTGAACACCTTAAATATCCATATTTTGAAATATAAATCTAGACTTAAAACAATCAAAAAGACTCTTGCTAAAAGTAACACTGGATAATATTTAATGTTTGTATTTTTAAAGAATATTTGTCGCCGGGCAGTGGTGGCACATGCCTTTAATCCCAGCTCTTGGGAGGCAGAGGCAGGCGGATTTCTGAGTTCGAGGCCAGCCTGTTCTACAGCGTGAGGTCCAGGATAGCCAGGGCTACACAGAGAAACCCTGTCTCGAAAAAAACAAAAAAAAGAAAAAAAGAAAAAGGAAAAAGAATATTTGTCTATATTAATCAACATGATTATCACAGACAACTAGGATAGATCCTGTCACAACTCTTGCAATGAATTTTTATTAACAGATGTCCCTCCATTAATTAATATTATATGAAATGGCACGATAATAGTGATTTTAGAAATTTAAATTTTTCCAATATTTTTCCACACTGAATACATCTTTCAAAAGTATATTTTATGTTTTATGGTGATTACTATTGTCTAAAATTTAGGAAAAAAAAACTTTTGCATTCATTAAAAAACTATGTAGTCAGAGAAAATGAATGAGTTGACTCCAATTCCTTAACTCTTTGTTCTGTAAGCATGTTATAATACTTCATGTGTCTTAATATGGTGCCTTAGATGGCTCTGCATTGCTACCCAACTAAAACACTACATATATTCAACTCTTCATCCATGAACTGAGCTGAAATATCCTCCTTTGATAGTTATAAAGATATAAGTCAATATACAGGTCTCTTGCAAGAAATTTATATCAGGTATTCCAAAAGTGTCAATGAGACTTTTAAAAGTGAGCTTTACTTAATTCCAGTGAACACTTTCAGGTCTTTCAGTTTCAAGTCTCCATGTAGATCACTACAGGACATATATTTCAATTATGCAACATTATACTACCCTTTCTTCCTGATAATGATGTTTGTTATCAATGATGCCTGTTGAAACGTCCAATCCTCTGGCTGTGTTCATCAGAAAATATACCACTTTTTAAGTAATGCTCACTAATTTGATATTCATAATGGTATGTTATTATTTCTATTTTAAATTACCATGTATGCAATATTTGCAGGAGGTTCTGAGAAGGAATTTATTTGAATTACCTATCCTAGGAATCTCTTCTCTGAAATATCATTGCAAGAACCATTGCCAGAACACAAGAGTGCTAACTGGGGTAAAATATTCACACAGATAGGTTCTGTTAACTGAAGTGGAAGGAGATTCCACAAGCCTACATTATATTAGTTCTCTATGAAGAAAAGATCAAACACCAAATGAATTAAATTAACTATTATGACCTTGAGACAATGAGCCAGTTATAAACTATTATAACTATCTTATTTGATATCTCTAAAACAGTTTCACTTAGTTCACATCTTTTTTTTCTACGCAAAACATTTTTATTAAGTATAGAAACTATACATTTAAATGAAAAATAAAGGCAACATTATTATTATTTAAGTTTTTAAATTAAATTTCAAAGAATGGTGTGGACTTAATATGTTAAAGACTTTCAACCTTTAACTTTTCAGTACAAAAAAAAAGATGCATTACAATATTTTGTGTCGATATTTTGCTTTTCTTCAGCAAAAATTAATGTAAATCAGAAAATATCGTGGAAACTTTCATGAGTTCCAAGATGAACATGTTTTGAAAATACTTTAGACAGGTTTCTTAGGTTGCTCTGACCAAAAGGTCATTAGTTTGAGAACCAGCCTGAACTACAGAGGGAGATCCTCACAGCAAGAAGGAAGGGAGGTGTTAGGGACACACAGATGAGTGAAGAAGAGAAAGAGGGAGGGAGATAGAGAAGGAAAGAGAGAGAAAGAAGGAAAAATAAAACAAAGAAGGCAAAAATAGAGAGAAAGAAGGAAAGAAAGAAAGGAAGAAAGGAAAGAAGGAAGGAAGGAAGGAAGGCAGGAAGGAAGGAAGGAAGGAAGGAAGGAAGGAAGGAAGGAAGGAAGGAAAATAGAGAAGAAAGAAAGAAGGTAAGGAGCTAACGTCCCATAAAAGTAATATTTTGCTTTTTATATTGAATTCCTTTATCACATTTTCTGACTTTTAAAAACTGATGCATAGAGTCAGGAGCTCTTCAGACAGTGAAAGAGCAGACAATATGGAACACTGAAATGTTAACTTTTGTGGGAGAATGTAAAACATAAAAATGAAGTCTGATCATGTATAAAATATTGGTATTGTATCATCTTGTGTCATATAATTAAATATAATTAGTTAAGTTAAATAACATCTGTGAAGCTCAGTTTACCTCTCTGTTAAATAGGAATAAAAGCACAAGTTAAAGGCTAAATAACTGGCATGTACCAACAGCATGCATATGTGATGGGCTGCCTATTTAGACATTGTAATATCAGGAATTCTCATTTCTGCACTTAATGATCTTTTTCTACATTATTAGTTTAAAAGATTTTATACTATTGGATCAAATTGTCTCTCATAGAAAAAAAATCTTCCCAGAAATTCATATGAAAATATCATATGAAAATTTTCCAGTAAAGTCTTATAAAATCTCTAGTACCAAAATTCTGAGTATGTGTGAGAACTGACTAACTGTATGCCTCAGTTATAATTTTACTGCTGTGAAGAGATGCCATGAACAAGGGAACAAAAGGCAATCAGTTGCTTATAGTTTCAGACAGTTAGTCCATGATCATTATGGCTGGTAGCATGGTGTTAGACAGATATGGCACTGAAATAGTAGTTAAAAGCTCACATTTGATCCATAAGTTGGGAGTCGAGAGAACGAAACTAGGTCTGGTGTGGGTTTTTGAAACTTCAGAGCCTACCCACAGTAACACACCTCCTCCACCAAGGCCACACCTACTCCAACAAGGTCATACCTCCTAGGCCTTCCTAAACAGTTCCACTAACTGGGAAACAACCATTCAAATAGTTATAGAGGTCATTAACATGCAAATTACCACACTGTATTAAGCTTCACATAAGACTAATGTGTAAAAAATTAAAAATGAAACTTTACCAAAAAAATAATATTTCTTTGAAAGTAAATAGAGTAACGTTAGGACAATATCCACTAAGTTTGTCCTAATCTACATTACTGTTAAATTATCAGTCATTAATTGTAACAGTTGCCTCCAATCCTCATCCCATGAATATGAGATAATCATAAAATACTACCTTCCCATATTCTATTGAAGACAGAATGAATTGTTTAATTTCTATAAATAAGCATATTTCTGTTACTAGATTAAATCAATCTGGCAGTTAGATATCACGTCATTGGTGATTGTAACTTCTCTGTTTGTTGTTATATGGAAAAACTATATTCCATATTGTAACTGGATATTATGTTGCACAATAGACATACTATTAAGCAAATAAAATCAGAAGTTGTTTTAACAGCAACAACAAGAGCAATAGGAACAAAGATAAAACGAACCTACCCGGGAACAGCTGCTTCGTTGGGGCACTGATTTGCGCTTCCTCTGTAACTCTATAAGCCACATCTGGGTCTTTAGAATTCTTTCTGTTTGTGCAAAATCCTGTTGTTTTAGTTACTCCCACTGGAGAATTGTGAAAATCTAAAGCTTTTAGTATATCAACTGGAGCAGCTGAAAAATAAGCAAAAAAAAAAAAAAAAAAAAAAAAAAAAAAAATTAAGTAATTGAATAGTTTAACATATTTTTTAGTTTCAGTATTTTAATTATTAAATATTGCTGACAACTTTATATCCATGTTAAATGCATTTTATTAGCATCTTCCCAGACCTTCTCTTATCATATCAAGCCTTCTTCGTTCCTCCCATTCACTTTCTTAGATGTTCTGACCTGTTTAGTTTGACCAGGGCCAATTGTACGACTACTGGGTTGAACTATATCCCTTGTAGCTAGTTGAGTCATTGGTGAGTACACAATTGAGGGTAACATTCCTTCTTCTATTTCTGAATCTATCAGTATCAAACATTCCCTAACATGCATTTTAAATCTGTAGCATTATAAATTTCCCTCTTCTAAGAATTTTAATTAATAGCACATATCTTCTCAAAACAACAAAGTAGCATATAGCTCCCAAATCCCAAAAGCTACATGTCCAAAGAATTCAAAGTGTGCCCTCTCTGCCGTTATTCATTGTAGCACAATTCTGAAACAAAGTAAAAATTAAATGACTGAACAGCATGTGATACATATGATACGAATTTAATTCAGTCATTAAAAGTAGTGAAGTTCCAAAACATGAAATCATCTAACTACTTCTGTGAAGTGATCAATACAATGACCACAAACACTGCTTTGAAGGCTCATTACATGGAATAAACAACTAGGACAGGACATACATGGTTGCTTTGGACTTAAAAAAAAAAATCTCTGGTCCAAAAGAATTCATTCATGCCTCTAAGACAATACATGAACCAAATGGAGTAGTACTTATGAATGTTAGAGCCCATCATGTCAATATACTTATTATGCATTGGCTTCTGTCTGTCTTCAAAATAAATGAAATGTTCCAATTAGTCTATTTGTTGGCCAATGTGTTATTCATTATGGCTGAGATACAGTCCTTAAAATACTTAGATTCTAACTGGGCCAGTGATAAAATGCTTTGATAACAAGGTGAGAAGTCATGTCTACTTTTAGAAGTATACAAAAACTGCTATCTTGTTCATTTATGACTGAAAATTCTCTCTAATATAGTGACTTAAGAGGAACTGCCACCACAGTGCACCTCTTAGTGTATTATTTATGCAAGGACTTGATGAGAAGGAAATTGGGATTGATTTTAGAAACAAGAAGCCAGCATCATGATATCATTTCTCAAGGGACAGACTCACCAGTTTCTGGCTCTTTCAGAATTATAACTTCAATAAGTATTTACTTACAATGGCACTCAGTTTTTCACAGAAGGTATGAATGATCAGCTGAATGGGAATTGTGGGAAATATTCACATTATTCTTCCCTTAGTTCATTAACTCAAGGAAAACTGATATCTGGAGATATACATAGGTAGAGTTTTACTACCCATGCTTTTTATAAAATTTCCTCTAATTACAAATACAATTTTCTCTAACAGCAAACTCTTGTGCACCCATGGGATGTAGCTGATAAAGGAAAATCCACATACTATTTAATGTAACATATAGTTTTTATGGTTGTTGAAAATAATGTTTATGGAAATAAGAAAGGCTGAAAGGATCAAATATAGTAGCCTTTTCATTCAGTTTTTGGATATTTGTTTCAAAATATGAATAGTGTTTGAAAACTTGGTTGCTACCAATCCTGCTTCAAAAGACTATTTTTAGACAATTCTTGCTATCATACTTTGTCATGTCATAAAACTAAGAAAATAACACACTAACAGCCATGTACAAAGATCCTAATATGTGGCTTGTCACCAGCCTCCATTCTTTAAAGGCACAAACCTTCATAAATAACATGTTGTTTTCCTGCTATGCAGAGGAAAGAACTGAGCATCAAAGAATACGCTGAGGGTACTCTCAGGGTCTGTGTAAGTATTGAGCCTGTTTTCTGCGCCCCTACTGTTGCTTTAATAACCCACAGATGAAAACCACAAAAGGAAACTTAAAACATACTGAAAATAGTCTGAAATTATCTTAAGCCAGTTAATTGATTCCTGATGCTGTTATTTATCTTAAATTAAGTTCAATTCACATTTCAGGATATAAATTACTCTGAGGAAAAATGTGACTGCAAACCACAACATATTATCTACTTATTTTATTTTATCTTCTTGCTGGAAGCTGAACAAGACTCTAGAGTAGACATGAACAGGGCCTAAGAGGCTGTAATTCAATGATAAAAAGATAAAACACAGGTTGTGTTCAGAACTGAGCGTCCATCACCACTGTACAGGATGGAGCAGAGCTTCCCTTTCATAGTAGTGTCTGTTAATGCAAGACCTCTGCAAGGACACAAACAGTTATCCCTTTCCAATAGAAATGAATGTGATCAGAGCATCCTTCCTTTGCTAGATTCAATGGAGAGACTACCCTTAAAGTCGGACAAATTTCTTTGAAGCGACAGTGTGTGATGTCAGCACTCAGTCCCTAATTCACAGCTGTTGGTTTTTGTTGTTGTTGTTGTTGCTTCAAGTTTCAATTTAAATTAATTTTCTACAAAGGAATGCCAGTTTAAAAAAAAAGTAAAGTTCAGCTAACATATTGTTTTCTCTTCTTTCTTTCTACAGAACTAAACGATAAATTATTTTGAAATTCGACCTGTTACTTCATGCTGTCATCCCCACAGCCTCAGTAATTAGTAAACTCTCATAATACAGTTTCTGTTACTTTCCACATATATGTACAAATATTGCAAAAAAAAAATTCTTCTGGCTTTCTTAGTTCCAACTGTTTAAAAAAGTAAAAGCAATGATTTAATGTGGCCAATGACAGTAAATCTGAAAAAAAAATAAAATTTCTAATTTTCAAATCCAGTCGGGTATGCTTTGGTATTTTAGTTCTATTTTCATGCCCATTGTGAAACATTTCTGGGTACGTCTAACTCAGTACAGTATTGTATTCAGTAGTTTCTCCTATCTTCTACTAAAATCTGTGGGTTTATCAAACAGGAACACAGGACATAGGAGCTGTATTACTACAGAAGCCCTTTAAGAGCTTCCATGACTTCCCCCAACCACCTACGTTCCACTGCTTGAGCTTCCTAAATCCCATGGTTCAAGCAACTCTGCTGCTTAAGTGAGTTCATTCCTTCAGTGAACCCCACTGAACTTCCAGATGGCATCCACATTCCACACGCCTTGCATAGAAAATCTTGATGATCTGATCATGCCCAATTTTCCTCCTAGTTTCAATCCCCAACCCCATCCCAGTGCATAGCTATTTTGATATTCACTGTCCCAGAAATATTACCACAGTCAGTGCTGTAGAAACACTAGCTGGGACTTAAAAGAAATACATCAAACACTTTTTGTCTACTTTGGGGACATATATATATATATATATATATATATATATATATATATTTGTATATATATACAAATGAACACCTTGCCTGAGTAGGAAGCAGGATATACCCAAGATTGTCTCTCTCTTGAACAGTTGTCTGGTGTGCTTATACTGGCATTGCACCATTCACACATTTCAAGTTATTTGTCTATCTTTAGATTTATATTTCCAAAGTAGAAGATAATAGATGTATACACAGAAATGTGCACCATGCTCACATATTCACAAACATACATGAGATTGTACACCACTGGTAAAGAAACACAAAGACACAAGCACACAATTCACACACACACACACACACACACACACACACTCACACTCACACATGACCAAATGAGCAAAACACAAGTGAAAATCCATGGAAGTAACTTTCTCTGAGTGCCATATATTTTCTCATTGAAAAGCAAGGCTTCTGAAGGCCTTAATGGTCTTTCTCTGTGTGCTTGAGTAGCTTCTTTGATATCCACACCAGTTCAGAAGTTTGGTCCTAGGTTTCTGATCCTTTCTTCCTGTTGAATCTTTCTCCAGGATCCAAATAGAATGCCTAACATCCATCAATATTTTGATTCCGTGGCCTCTTGGTATTTTTCCCCAAGCTAATCCATATGCTGTGAAAGCCTGTGTAACACAGGGCCGGAAATTCTGACTGCTTCTGAGTTTCACTGCTACCATTTAGTGTCTGTGTGGTGTGAACATGGAGAAACATACCAATCTGCCTGGGCCACAATTTCAAAACCAGTAAAATGGCACTAAAAAAAGTCCTGACTTCAGAGACCTTTTCCCAGCTGAATTGTTACCACACCTTAGAGGGCAAGCCTTGGAAGCAGCACCGCCTGCCTTCCTACCTAGACTTTTATTGATATAAAAGTAGTATTTACATTTTTAAACAGAAGAAGGATTTCGTAGACTTGAGAACTGTATGCAACATAAACTTAGTATCCACCTTAGAAGACTGGGAAACAGTTACATGCATTTATTGGTTACCTATGGCTCTTTTTCACATACTAAAGCCAGTTCTCCAAGGCTTCAACAAAGTCTATGTACATCATAAAACTGAACATAAATGCTGCCTTTTCCTTTGTTTTCTTTGGGTTTTGTTTATTTGTTTGGTTCTGGTTTTTGTTGTTGTTTCGTTCTGGTTTGGGGAGGAGGCGTTGGCTTGGGATTGTATTTTGGGCCTCATACATGCCAAGCACTCTTCACCTAACCTATAATGGCCTTGAACCCTATCACTCCCTCTTTACATTTTGTTTTCTGGATTAAACCTTACAAATTTGAGTAGCCTGGCTCTGAAATGACTTTGTTGCCCAGAATGGCATTCAATTTACAGTCCTGCTTCTGCTACTTACTGCTTACCTAGGTATACGCTACAGGCATATACCACCAGGGCAACCTAAAATACCTTTTTCCTAGACCTTACACACACACACACACACACACACACACACACACACACACACTGTTTTCCCAGATGAATCTAACATACAGCAGTGATGAAATCAGGTAAATTCAGAGCTAATTGACAGCACAGAATCCTTCAGGAAATCTTCCTTCATGTAGGGAGGTTATGTGGCCCTCTGGTCATGCAGCCTCCTCCCCTAGGTAACACACTCCATTGTATTTGTATAATTATCTCTTTGTGACTCTGCATTATATGTCACATTATCATTTTCCTCGGCATACTATTAATTTTTCTCTTTCTTTTCCCCTCCTCACTCTCCCACATACCCCATGTAAAATTTAACAAATAAAAATAATTTTTAAAAACTATAATTCTAATGAGTATAATACATAGTATTGAACCACATGAAACCATGACCATACATTATAATTTACTGACTACCACATATACTGACAGTTTTCAAAATTCATGAGAGTCCTTAACAAAAGTGGCTTGCCAACTGCACAGGTTATAACTCAATTTCTGTAGGTGACACTGTCAAAGTTCTAAGTCAAGCTCAGAAGCTTTTATCATTTTGTGCATACATATATGTATGTTAATGTGCATAACTTGGTTTGTGGCTGTGTGTACATATGTGTGTGTGTGACAAAGATTACTTAGCACAGCATTATGTTTGCAGACAAGATCTTCCATTAAACACAGAGCTCACTAATTTAGAGCTAGACTGGCTAGCAGTTGAGATCCTGGAACCACCTGTCTCCGCACACCCTGATCCAATGCAGGAGTTAAACACACACTCTACCATACCCAAGTTGTACACGGCTGCTGGGGATCGGAACACTTCATGTACATGGCTGCTGGGGATCGGAACACTTCATGTACATGGCTGCCGGGTGTTCGGAACACTTCAAGCTTGAACAGCAAGCTCTCTCTTCACAAAGTCGAGAGCCACAACAGTTAAATGGCTTTGTGTAAATGCCTTCCTGGATCACTTGTCCAACTTAGCCTCATTCTTGAGAATTTAACATGATAATGATTCTTATTCCCAGAGAAAAGAAGCCAAAATATATAAATACTCTCAAAAGAACTTCTACAAATGATTGCTTCCTGAAAATTCCAAAGTTTCTGAACATTTCTAACAACTCCATTAAATACAATCCATGTTTTCCTAATGACCAAGCTGATTCCTGTTATCTTCTTTTACTGACTGCATTAGGAAGTTCTTTTGCAGTACAATAGAATACTAAATGGTTTAGTGTTTCTAAATATTTGCAACAAACCTCCATAAAAAAAAAATTATTCCCTTGTTTTCCTCCTAGAACATAAGGTAAGGACTCTACTGGAGAAAACACCACACACTTTGGACACAGGACATGGAGGAATTAACCTGGCACTGACCATAAGACCTAGCTCTCATAGTAGGTCAATGGTGGTACAGGTGTACAGGTGGTACATAGCCGCCAAGGTTAAAAGCAGTCAGCAGTCCTGCCTAGCTGTAAAACCTATGACCATAAAAATGATCAAGCAGCAAGTCTCCCATTAGTGCAACAGTCACACTTACTTTATCTCGGGGTAAATAACTGGACTTAATGCCTGCTCCATAAGAGGGAATCCGTACCTGATGCTTTAAACCTGACTAACTACCCTATGCTGGCGAGGTCAGAGACCCACAAAAAAGAATACCTCTCCCAGCCCATCATGGAAGCTCCTTTTTGAAGCAGGTGGAGCTCAGGCTTAAATCCACAACTGCACAACTAGAAACGGTCATCCTGGGTGAGGTAACCAATCCCCCCAAAAAAAATAGTATTTCACATTTTTGTTTCACACATAAATTCTAGCTTTTCAGTTTGACATAAATGTGTTTAAATACAAATGACCACAGAAGTTAGGTATATGGTAAGGGACCATAGAAGAGAAGGAGATCTTCCAAGAAAGGGGACATAGAGTATAGTGTTACAAAGAGAAGGGGGAATGGGTGAATTGAGAAGAGGATGGAATGTCAGAGAAATAAGGGACTATAAAAGGAGGGACACCAAACACTAAAGAACATTTGAAAATCCAGATAGAAACCTACTACTGTATAACTATGCAATTTATTGTAAATTATATATGAAATCATTTAAATGGAGTCGCCATATAACGGAGGAGATAAAGCTCCAACTAGACATTTCATGCAACCAAGTAAGACCCCAGCTCCAGGAATGAGTTAAGTTCTGCTGAATCATTGACTGGAGTGCCCCATAAAACACTCTCTACACAGCTATTGCCAAGGCTACTTGTTCTGCTCCATAACCTGATGGTAGGGCCCTATTGCTGATGACAACACTTACTAACATCATAGAACATCGAGAAGCTGTGCTGTTGCCTGACTAAAAACTTCAACCATACTTAGTGTTCATGGTGCTGGAAGACACTCTGCATGCATACACCAGAGAAGGGCAGTGATGATTAATACCACCCAGCTACAAAGCCTACAGTTTATATCAGCTACCTGAATGCAGGATATGCTGGTGCAATAGCAGCACGAATGTTACAGGAGTAAGTGAACACTTTTTGTTTGAATGTACGACCCACTCCCATTAGATGCAACATTGCTAAGGTAGTCAAGACCCCAAGACTGGCTATGTCATGACCCTAGAGGAAAACACAAGGACCCAAAACTGACCGATGTGCAGAAAGCTAGGTGAGGTTGGAGTACTCGTTTCTAAAATACCAGTGCATGTGTTTTGTTTTGCATTGTCTTTTTTATTTAACTTTAATTTTCTACTGAAAATTTTATATACGAATAAAAGATTTATACATTTTCACCCCTTCCGCCCTTCTCTCGCCTCCAATTCTTCCTGTATCTCTCGCAACATGCCTCACACTCATGAATGCTGTTTCTTTAAAAAAATAAATATTCTATATTTATTATTTACAGAAATATAGAAATATATTAAAGAAATTTAGAAATATTGCACACATGAACACACACTCAATTACACACATGCATATGCACATGGAGCATTCTACTCTAAATGGAATGACTTTATCAAACTCCTCCCCTCAAAGCCCAGGTATCTCTGCAGAAGAGGAAGTGGAAAGATTGTTAGAGCCATAGGTGATGAATGACTTCAAGGAAACCATGTCTTCCAGATGCAGCAGGACAAATCCATACACGAACATGCAGAGACTGCAACAGCATTCAAACCAGACAAAATGCCAGTGCCCTGAAGAGGCGATGGACACAAAGTCCTATCTCTAACCAAAAGGTTATTTTAAATTGTACCTGCTGGGATAGAAAAAATTAGTTTTCTCTAATGAAGTGCCACTGAATGTATCATTCACACTGAGGAGTATTTGGCCAACAAAAAACAGACTCTGCAAGTTTGTGTGTGGGGAGGTGTGTGTGCAAGCATAAATTATTCCTATAATTCTTTACTATTATGATTTATATATTTAATGAAATATATAAATATAAAAATATTAATATTTATTATTTAAAGAGAAAGAGTTCATGAATCTGAGGGGATTGTGAGATACAGGAGGAGTTGACAGGGGAGGAAGGCATGAAAATGTATATTTCATATATAAAATTTTCAGAAGATAATTAAATTTAAATTATAAATATTAAGCAATATGAAAAGCATGTACTGGTATTCTAGAAATATGCAGTGCTCTGAAGGATTTTTTGTTGTTTTTGTTTTCTTTTGGTTTTACGATTGTCCTATTTGCAATTAATTAGCTAATACATCAATGATTATAGAACCTACACTTTCATGCTCATATTTACCACTCCACAGCACAATATGGAAGTAAAATACTGATATTAGCCTTTTTATTATTTTCATTACATATAACACTAATATTTAATATATTTTATTACATATAATATATTTAATATTGTAATAGCTGTTCATGCTTCTAATCTCAGCACTTAAGAAGCAGAGACAGAAGAAGTCCCTCAAGCTTGAGGCCAGTCAAAATTATGTAATGAATTCCAGGCAGTCTAAGTTACAGAGTAAGAACCTGTCTCAATAAAAGGGGAGGATTCAGCTGGAAAGAGACTCAGAGTTTAAAAGCACCTGTTTCTCTTCAAGAGAACTACATTTGGTTCCCAGAACCCAAATGAAAGATTGCAATAATCTATTACTCCGGTTCCTGGAGATCAAACTTTCAACATCAACTTGAATTGCCAAGACTAGCCATTCCTACTGCTAATCTGTTTGATGTGGTATGTATATGCAAGAATGGGCAGCTTATAAACACTAGCATATTATACTATATATTAAAAAAAAAACATTACAGTTGCAGGATAGAGTGATGGATCAGCTGTTAAGAGCACTGGTTGCTCCTCCAGAGATCCCAAGTTCAATTCCCAGTGCCCACACAGCAGCTCACAACTGGCCTTAATTCCTGTTCCAGATGATCTGACACCCACACAAAGACATAGATGAAGTCAAAACACCAATGTACACAAAATAAAATAAATAAATTATTTTTAAAAAACAGCAGTTACAAGCCGGGCGGTGGTGGCGCACGCCTTTAATCCTAGCACTTGGGAGGCAGAGGCAGGCGGATTT
>NW_022196898.1:61734281-61735208 GCF_008632895.1 Mastomys coucha | reverse complement strand
AAAAAAAAAAAACAGCAGTTACGGTTATTTAGTTTGTAGTAATCATTCATGAGTTTGGTAATAGATCAATAACATTATTTCAAACTGTTTTCCAAAAACGGTTCTATTATCAACTTAAATTCATTACCATTAGCAACACTTTGCTTGTATATTTACTTATATACATAATTAATACAAATAAAATAATTGTAAATATCTTAAGACTACAGATTATAATAGCCATCCTGGGAAAACATGAGTTTCTGATATTCAAACAATGATGAGCATCAAATTGAGAATAGCATAAACAAGAGAATTTTAAGTTGATTATATAGAATTTTGTCAGTTAAAAATGTAATCCTATTTTGACGATTTTTTCAGAAAAAAAATAAACCAAATGATTAAATGCAAATATAACCTCTTAAAATATTTTAAAAAAAATGAAATGTGTGCATATTCCCTTAGTAACTCTTTGTTATTCTAATTATGGGCTCTAGAGATGGAGAAAGGTGCATAAAACACAAAATCTTAGGGTTGAATCCTGATTAAGAATAATGTTCTGTGTCTTTATACCCTTGACAGTACTTAATTTGATTTCTAGTTCTTTGACTAGGAATATCTGAATTTAACTGACATTACAGCTCAAAACCTTGAATTAAAAAATAGAGCGAATGTGGCAATTTTAACACGGTATGACCTCTCTAACACATGAATAGATAGCCATTGTACTCATCAGAGCAGAAAAGCTGTATTTGTGTGACATTCAACTGTTTATTGTAACTGTGTGAAAAATGTATGAAGCTGAAGTGGTATCAAGAGTGGGAATTATTGGCTATGTGACACCTGGATTCTATTAACACTCGAAAGCACAAATAATTTGTTATTATAAATAATAATACATTTGCAGATCAAAATTATCAGCTCTACATTTTTTTTTTTTTTTTTTTT
>NW_022196898.1:61712678-61734218 GCF_008632895.1 Mastomys coucha | reverse complement strand
AAATCCGCCTGCCTCTGCCTCCCAAGTGCTAGGATTAAAGGCGTGCGCCACCACCGCCCGGCTTAGCTCTACATTTTATGGAGAAGAAAATAACGTCTCCATCTTTAACTATTAGCACTTAATTTGTTACATGGGATAGGTATCAGACTCACAGGGGGGAAGTGAGCAAATGAGGAAAAGAATTCATGAGAAAGTTTGCTGTAGCATGAATTGTGGCGTCAAATAAGGAAGATAAGAAACTCCCCCATGAGTAAATGATATTTTGGTTAATTCTGAAAAGTCAGAGAAAACACCCTGCCTGATGTTTTTGCTTAACTGGATTAGAAGCAGCAGGAATGCTTACAAAGAACCTAATGCAAGAACCAACTGAGAATTGTGGAGAAAGGGGATAAAATAAAATCTCCTGCTAAGAGAATAGGAGGACATTCAGAGGTGAGGTCAGAGACATGAGGGTGATGTGTACATTTTATGAAGTGTCCATGGAAACTGAATTTTACTGCAACTGATCTGGAAAACCATTGGTAGTTTACATTCAAGATAAGTGATAGGATCCAAAATTTTTTATGAATATTATCCACACAGTTTTAGTCTCACAGAAAACTAAAGTGAAATCAAGATCTCTCATTCAAGTAGCTTTTTCAAACTACTGAGATTTCAGGGTTGAGAAAAATTCAGGGCCCTGAGGCCCAGCCAGATGGTCATAAAGAAGCATTTGCTATCCTGCAGGTATGAGATGGTGTAATCTGGGATGAAAGATGCATTACTGTGTCAGATTCTGGACACCCTGGGAAGACAGAGCAAACAGTAGTAGGAATGGCTGTATGTGGGCTAGGAGAGAAAATGATCAAAACCAAAAAATGCAAATTCTGAGAGATTTTTTTTTTTGTTTGAACATCACAATTAATTACGTTGCCATGACCTGAGAGATTCAGAAGACTAAAGAGAGGAACGTGTTGTGAAGACAGCAATTCAGTTTAGAGAAGACGAACTTTGGACTAGCTTCAAGGTACTACAAATGGATGAGCAGGCAATCAAGTTTATAAACCTTTAACTAAGGACAGAGGTAGAGGTTAGAAGAAAATGTTAGGAGCTGAGAGTCTTCCAATACTATTCAAAGAAATATTAATTAATAGTATTGTTATTTTAAATAATATTAATATAGCTTCACCTGCAGAAAATCATTAGGACGTAGCAAATGTTTCTAATAAATACTTTGTGCTTTAAGTCAAAATGAGTCTAAAGGTACAATTTTGGGGGCATTTTTTAAAAATCATGTTGTAATTATATGCTCTAATGGGTGCTATAAAATGAGTTATTGAATGGAAAATCTCATGAGATTTAGAAATTGAAGTTACTTGTCTTACAAAGAGGTTTCATAAATATCATGGTACATGTGTTCAAATTACTCACTTATAAAAGAAGATTATTAATTGATATGTTTACATGTCCATTGTAAACATAACTATATGTGAGGTATGATTTCAAAATAGACCTATTACTGTTTAGAACCCTGGGTGGTTTTTTAGTAATCCAGCGATTGTAAAGAAAGCAATGTTCCCCCAATGTTGTGATTGTTTGACTCAATGGTAACAAGCAACTGGCTCATGCCCCATGTGCTGATATCCAATGTTCACTGGCCCTGCAAAAATTAGCAAAGGTTAGAGGGCTCTTTCTAGTTACATTATTCTATGCAGCACACAGAATTATCAAGGAAACATTAAGGAAAGTATATCCTTAAGGGCTTGCGTCTGTACACACTTCCTCAACCCTGTCTCACATCATGTCCTCCCATTACATCTTGTTTTTGCACAGTGCCTGGTTTCAAGGGCTTCCTTTGAAGTCCTTTGTAGTGTCAATTGCTTTTCTGCTTCAGGCTTTTATGTCACATCTCAGAATGGCTTCATTTGATTGTTTGATGCTCAATTGTTATTTCTCAACTGGCTTTTTTTTTCTGTGTTTCTTTGCTCTATTTTTCCACATCTCTATACATGTGCTTCATACCAGGTACCACTACTATTGCTATATATTTATGTATGTATGTATGTATGTATGTATGTGTATTGGTTGATTTCTGCTTTTCCAAGTAGACTGTTGATTCTATGAGGCAGATTGTGATATGTTCTTAGCCACTGCCCTAAGCATATGTCAATCATGGAATATGCACTTATTAAATTAAATGAATCAGCTTAGAGCCTAGCATAGCATGGGTATATAATAGAGATTTATCTTGTATTTGTGAACAAATTGATGGAGTATCTTTGCTTTTAACTATCACTATTGGAGTTACACACATACCCCGTGGTAACACATCCTGGCATACTGTCTGCAACTGTAGCTGTAGCATTTACACACAGAGGTTATACACAGAAATGGAAATAACTTGAATTCTTGATGTTTTGGAGTAGACTTAATCCTCCACCTTCTCATACCATACAAGTTTACATAAACTGAATTGAATGCAGTACAGTGAAGAAATGGATGGGAAGCACATTCTGAGAATGTGTAACAACTATACAATACAGCATTTCTGGTTTATAAAACACAAAGATTATTTATTTCTATGATCTCTATAGCTATCTATAGATGCAAACATATAAACCACATTGGAGTTTCCCAGATTATTTTCAGATTATTCAGTTGTAGCCAACACCTCCACTTCATTCAACAACCCTTCCTCAAATGTCCCTTTCTCCTGTTCCAGGTTCTGTCGGCATGCTTAGTAAAACTAACTGATAGTCAACTTACTGCTTTTAGTACAACTGATATATACAATAGATAGCAATATGTGAATACATATATGTGTGTCTTTCTTCTAAAACTATATGACTGCCTCTCTCTATAAGCTTCTAATATCTTCATTTTATTTGTTAATACCCTTGATCTTTTGTTCCTTGCTTAAATATGACACTTCATAGTTGAATAAGTATAATATATAAATTATTTTTATAATCCAAAGGAAGATTTATTTTATT
This sequence comes from Mastomys coucha, assembly GCF_008632895.1. NCBI lineage: Eukaryota > Metazoa > Chordata > Mammalia > Rodentia > Muridae > Mastomys > Mastomys coucha. Next base: position 61,731,246 of record NW_022196898.1, on the reverse strand, counting down.
AAATTGATTACATAGAGGCAAACCACTGTTTCTAATTGCTAGTTAAAAAGCCAATTAATCCTCAATAATATGCAAAAATGAGGGCAGGAATATTTATAACAAATGTTTTTATAGACTGATATGTTTTATTGAAGTTTCCTTTTTATACTCAGGGAGAAAAATTATTCACCACCATCAGAGCAAACACATCACTCCATGTATTCAAGCCAGCTACAGTCACAAAGACAAGAGATACTATCGACAGCTGAAGATGGTCAGAGACATCTTTGGAGAGAATGTAGGGAATGCTTTGTCAAATACTGGAAGCAAGAGCTGACTTATCTGTTACTATAAAATGAATATGTGAATAATGAAGGCCATGTAGGCAGCCAGGATGATAAAGCCCATATCTGTAGTACAGGGACCTAAACTCAATCCTCAGAATCCCCTAAAAAGGCAAGACATGGGGATATGTGCTTATAATCCTAGCACATAAGAGAGAGGTGGAGACAAGTGTATCCCTTGTGGTTCCTGGCCAGCCTAGGCCACTTGGAAAGAGACCCTTGGGTAGGGGTTCAAGGAAGAGATGGCTGTAGCCTTGGGAATATAGCTTAGGATGTACCCCCATTCACAGACAGACACAAACAACAAAAAGAAAAGAAATGTTGATGTGGTAATCCACACCTTTAATCACAGCAATTGTTAGACAAAGCCAAGTGCATGTCTGTGAGTTGGAGACCAGCCCTATCTACAACTTAGTACATGGCAAGACCCTGGCTCCTAAAAGAAGGAAAGAAGGAAGGGAGGGAGGGAGGGGTGGCAGATAGAGGGGGTGGGAGAAACAATGGGATGAAAATAAAGAGATAAGAGAGGATGGGGGATAGAGAAAGAAGGATGAGGCAGGGAAGAGGTGGAAGAGGAGGAAGAAGAAGAGAAGGAGGAATGTAGTTATTGCTGATATTATTACATGAAAAAGTCCTTTCACTTCACATGACTAACTTAACTAAATTTTTATCTTATTCCTGTCTTCTGGATGATGGAAGAAGATAACTACAAACCAAATTATGAATATATACAGACTATCTGTCATCATGATAGCAACAGGAACACAAATAAAGTGTATCTGTTTTTATTTGTACAGAAAACTTGTGGAAGAAAATTGACATATGAGGAATTTCAAAATAATGATAGTGTTTCAATTTTTGTTATCCCTTTGTCTTTTTCTGTATTCCTCAGGTTGATTACATTCAAAGGATCTTTTTATTTTTCATAATCTGGGTTGACACTTGTACACTGGAGGTAATGAACCAATTTACAGTCATCAACTCCTGAAAATGACTTGTTGCTTGTTTCTGTATATTAGAAGTAACAATCACTGAGGACCACTGTTAGCTGAGTAAGCCAGTCAGATCATGAATCTACCAGATATAAAATTAGTGAGAGTCAAAATAACACTCAACAGCTTCCAAGAGCAATCGTTTTACGTTGCTTTGTGACTTAAGTTTGTACAAAAGTAAAAGCACTAGACTTTTACTATTAAACTTAATTGTAGGCCAAGAAGTAATATGAATGGTAAAACTGTAGTTTAGCAAGACCCCTGTTTAGTTCCCTTTAGAAGCTCTCAAGGCATTTATACAATTGACATGTTGTAAGATTTGCACATTAATTTTAGGTATTAGTGTGCCACAATCATAAGATAAACCAAGGGTTTATGAAAAAATGGAAAATATCCATTGAAGTAGGGAAGACCAATGCTAAGACTCTGTCTGATACAAGACCATGTATGACCCTTGAATAGACGGTGTATAGTTATTTTCTGTTTACCAGTTACCTCACAGATAGTCGGGGGTCTTTTATGTCAGTTTATTCCTGAGAAATGGATCACAATGAAGGAAAACTCTGTATAACGTATACAGAACGCAGCCTGGTATATACCTAGCAAGTACACAGTGTTAACTGGCCAGAAGATATGAAGAAAAGTTTTGGGGATCTGTGATATTTGAGTTAAAGCTTGAGACATAAAGTATGAGTGTATCTGTGATGAATAAGAAGAAAACAAATAATTTAGGGAACCGGATCCAAAATCTGGAGAATAGAGACAAGAGCAGTTACCCTGGCCTAAATGAAGGGTAGTGAGGGTGTGACTGGAAGGGTGATAAAAGATCTCTCATAGGCTGGACACACAGGGTTGCTCTATACCACACTTCGTCATTCGGATAGTAACTTTAGTTATCAGTGAAAATAAAGCACCATCAACATTTCAAAGGAATTACTATGACAGTAGACTCTGCTCAAAAAGACAAGCACCAGTTCTATTGTTTTCCTCCAGAGGCTAAAACCACCAGGTATGAAAATGCAGTAGAGTTCCTAAAGAGCCTTGTCCAAGACTGCAACTAGGGCTCTTTTTGGCAGTCGCTCTTTCAGGAAGTTGTATGTGAAATCACAAAGAGGAAGCAAAGCCAACCTGCACATGCCTTCTAGGGTTCACTCTCTGAAGCCCGGATGTCAGTTTACCAGTGAGACAGAGGAAGGAAGCCTCTTACTGATATTCTATGAGCTCAGGTTCTGTGAATAGGGACCTTCATTTGCGGAACAGTCCCAGGGCCATTCAAGAGCAATTAAATTTGGTTAAAATGAGAAAGAAATGCTTTTTAAGGGGGTTGGGGGGGAGAAAAGAAAAGAGTGGGGTTTGAGGGGGATCGCATAAGTAGATCGTGCTAGGGCACTTTTACACAGGTTTGTTTAGTTCTCATTTGTCAAGCTGTATTTAAGGTGCTCTCTTACTCTGAAATCCGATAACCTTTCTTTTCTCCGAGTTCTTTCTGCTAAACTAATAGCACTGTCTCTAATTCCACACGCAGCAAGCAATGAGTTTGTTTTACCAGATAACAGTAGGTCTGGTGATCAGCCAATGTCTAAAGAGCCATTAGCCAAGTCAATAGGAACGCCAGAGACTGCAACTGATCGATAGATACTACCCTCTAAATCACTTGAAAAATCATCATCACATCTTCTCTGCAAGCTAGCATTATTCATGTTCTCCTGACACAACTGAAAATTAGAGAATAATTTTCAAAAGAAACCTCTTACCCCCTACAAATCCAACCATGTTATGATTGAGAAAGGAGAAGTGAATGTCCTAGATGCATTCTAATAATATATAATTTGAAAATGCTAAGAAAACAGGGCCAGCAAGCCAGACAGGAGAAGGAGGGAAGGAGGGAAGAAGACAGGGAGGGCTAAAGTTGCCTCTTTCCACTGAGGCCTAGGTCACATTTCTCCAGCATTAAATGAGGAAGTGAAGGTAGGAATGCAGGACAGCCCTCAGTTTGAATTCTTAATGGTTACATCAACTGTTCTTAATTACTTCTCCAAAGGCGACTGGCAGAAGAAGAGTGTGCTTTCAAGACAATACAAGTCTGCCTGAGAAGTAGCTAAAAATAAATCATTCAAAATTATTTAGAGTTAAGAATAAAACTCATTAGGCGCAAGCCTCATATACCTAAGTACTGTTAAATGATATTACAAGAACTCCTGATGAACCATTTCACAGTAGCTGCCTCGGGTCCCTAGGAACATTGATTCCTGAAAAACCAGACAACCCTTCATTCAGAAGACATGCTAGCCCTTGAAGATAGTACTTCTTGAAATTAATGTTGCAATACAAAAAGACATATTCGTTTCTTACTTGCTAATAATTACTCATGGGATACTGTAAGTACACAGTACAGCAGACGTCATGGCCACCCATGCAAACTGAGTCCTTCCATAATTAACTGCACAGTTATTCCAAATTTAAAGGCTTTTTCTGTAGTTGCAAATATTTTAGCAATCCAGAATAAAGACGTTCATTTGAATATTAGCTACTATATTCTCTCACTTTTTTAAAGTCAACTATATATTTAGAAAATGATTAACTTATATGAAAGTGCAATGTAATGATTCTTACACATAAATAAAAGCTTTATAATATGATAAATTATGATATATATATCATATGATTAGAATTGGTACAAAAAGAGCAGAAATAGCATATTTTCATTTGATTATATGTGTGTATATATGTTACACATATATACATACACATAAATATGTAATATAATATCGTTGAGTTTTTAAATTTTGAAATTGTGTTTTGTATTACTATTACTTTTATTATTATCACTAAACACTATGTCTTCAACCAGCAATAACTGTACACAAAAAGTTTTTAGCAACCCTTTCTACTCCAATGCTGGTAATCTGATGTTCACTTCATTGGGTCTAATAGCAATATGTACATGACCAAATAATGAGACATTGACTTTCTCCAAACTTAGAAAATTGAAATTTTAAAATGCATGCATTCTACCTGATTTTCTTACATTATCATATCAAGTACCTTCTAGCTAATCAATACCCCAGCACATCACATTAACTCAGCCATGGCATCAAGTCCAGATGTATATAAGAGAAATGCATATCAATATTATATAGTTTCATTCTACACATGCAGAAAATCTTTTACGATGTTTAATGCTCCTTATGAGAAGGATTATTTAAAAAGCACCATTTTGTGCATCTGTTTACTCTTGAGTAAAATGCAAAAGGACGACTGATTAGCATTTACTGAGAATTCGAACCCTAGAATTCTCAGGAGAGAAATTTTATCTGAGCACTTTTTACTCCTTTAAATAAGTCAGCCTGTCAAATAATACTCTTAAATTAGTTTTTAAATCCACCATATTAACATGAGTAAAATCTGTTTCAGGAAAAAAAAATTAGAAACTAAATTCCATGCGCCTCATACAAAACATTTACCTTGTTGTGTTTTAAGAATAATTTCAACAATGTTGCCCCCTTTATTTTAGTCACAAGTTCAGGAAAATAAGGAACCAAAAAATCAAACAGTTAAGCAATCATGCTGCGTTTTTACATATATTTATCATTTCTACTTAATCTTGTTTCAGACTGTTGTAAATTACACATTATGATACTAAACCAAATGGGCAGTAGATGAGAGAATCCTTGTTAGCTAAATAAATACACAGCACCCCAACAAATCCTTGATATATAATCCATGCGTAAAAGGTTCCGCTCCTGAGCTCTTACATTTTATTAAAAGACACAATATTAATTATTCTGCTAAGTACAGCACTTATTAGCAAGAACATGCCTGCTGTTTTAGTTATTCTAACTAAAGAAGCACAGAGACAGGCCTGAGTTCCTCACATGTTGAGTCAGCACACTCTGGGAGCCAGCACCATTTCACCTGCTGATCCCGGGCACTCAAAACAGCACTTGGGCAGCACTGGCTACTCACTGCTGGCAAGCCATTAAGATTGCTCTTAGAACGGATCAACAGGTCCAAGACACACTTGGCTTAACAGGTAGAGGCAGAAGGCCATTCTAATTAGTTTTTCTTTTTGTTTTTGTTTTTGTTTTTTTTTTTTAGTTCAACTAGGTATGACCGGTCACATACTAAACTTTAGCCAAGTTTTTTGAGACTGTGATTTCAAACTGTATTTTAACACAGGCATAAGTTGGTCACATGTAACTTTTACATGGATCCCAGGACCTATTTATAGTAAGTTATGAACTAATTATGCACACATTTAATCTCTGAATTCCTGAGGTGAAGCATAGGCAAATATATCAAACATCAAACAATAGTTAACGTCAATGAATACCCATTAAATAACAGCATTTCTCAGCCTCTCCTCCCTCTTCCTCTCCCTCTCTCTCTCTCTCTTTCTCTCTCTCTCCTTCCCTGTGTGTGTGTATGTATGTATGTATGTATGCATGTATGTGTGTGTTCATGTGATTGTATGTGAAACCATAGTAGAGACTGTGTGTTGGAGACTTTCAAGTTACTTTAGATTTTCAAAGTCAAATAATATGTGAAATCAATTTCATTAATCCATTCTCTTCCCCCCCAAATCCCCACAAAACATTTTTGTATGTATTGTTTTATAGAGTCTAACTTTATTATGAAAAAATTATAAGACATTTTATAAAGTTTATAATAGTGTTTTAATTTTATATGACAATCAAACCCTTTTAAACTTTCTTCTGTTTAAGCCACTGAAGCACACGCACACACCTTAGGGAAACCAATTAAGTCAGTATAATATTATAATAAGATACCTGCATTTAGAAAGCCATGTTAAATTTTACTCAGCCCTTTAGCTACCATCCTAAATGGTAGAGACAAAGTTAGTTTCTCCTGTGGTGATTGGGGATTTGAGAAGGTGTTTTCCTTTTAAGCATTTATTTATTATTATTTCTTTTGTGAATTTTAATTGGTTTAAAGAATGAACATCTACAAGATTGAATTAGTTTAGAAAAAAGTAGTTTTCCACTATTAGCGAGTACCTGCCAACTTCATAGAAATAAACACCCAAACCTTGCCATGAAGCTGTCTAATGGCTTCTACTATTTTCAAAATACTTCATTAGAAATAACATGGCCTTGTGCTTCACTTTTTCTCATACTCTTTAGTTTTCTACAATAGGAAACATAATCTTATGCAATGTATTCGACGTAGTACTGACATATTTGCTAAAAAGTGTTTCAGATGTGTTGTCAAGAGTGCACATAGAAAATTAGAGCCTAAAAACATAGAAATTTGATTGACTTGAAACCCCCAATATGGAAAAGAAAAGAAAATATCTCAAGGCAGAAAAGGCATTCAGGTAACCTATATATGGGTAATCACTGCGAAATGTCTCTGATTCTGAACTTTTAAATAACTGTCACTAGGATATTCACGTCTACACGTGTGTGTGGACAAGCTGGGATAAAGCAGCAATCTATTCTTCCTTAGGCAAGTGACATTTTTCAGTATCAATAGAAGTCTATTCCTTTGCTACAGAGAACCAGCAGAGGGCAGAACTGCTGACCAAACTGCCCAACCCAACAGGCGACAGAATACCAAAAAGTTAAACTGCCAATTGAGATAGTCTGCTTCCAAAGATGCTTATATTTATCCTTGAAGAAGTTGAAATGAATCAAAGTAGCCCGAATCACTACAAAATTCTAATTAAGCCCCACTGTGGCCTAGGGTCACCAGAGCTCATCACAGGATGAATGAGAAGCTGCCTGTTCCTGAGGTGTGTGCAGTCCCTAACCATCAGAACCAAAGTTAGGGCTGCCCACCCCCCAACCCCATGAAGTGCTAACTGTTTAGGGAGCACTTAGATATGGGCAACAAGACCAAAGGCCAGGCTCAGGTTTCTACTAAACCTGTGCTTTCAGAGTTGGGTTGGCATTTCCAACCCCCATTCTCTCCTCTCCTCCCTATTCCCCAGATTCTCTCGGCAGTCCTGACAAAGCTTGTTTTCTACTGTGAATTGCTCCGGCTCACCAACTCAAAGGGCTTTCTCCTGCCAGCCGAGTCTACAGCACCTAAGGGACCGCTGCAGCCAGATGCCTTTTTGGGAAAGGGCGGGGGCGGGGGAGGGAGGAGGCAAAGAGGAGGGAGGAGTGAAGTCGCTCTCCCTCCTCCGGTACTGACAGAGCTACAGTCAGCTACACAGGTCTGGCCATTCAATATTTGGTAGTGCCACGTAGGAACTTTTCCTTACCTTCCTCCTCCCATCCCAGGCCCCCTCCTCTTCCTCCCAATCTCTAGTCGTCCGCCCCCACCCCCCACCTCATTTGCTTGGAGACTTTCATCACCCTTCAAGAGAGTTGTATGTCCAACCTGCAAGAAGAAGCTGTTTGAGGGGGGCAAGGGACGAATGAGGAGAGGAGAAGGGGGCTATTTATCAAGGGAAACTGCCCCCCATCCTGTCCCAGCACTCCTGAACTCCACTTTATTGTCTGTGAAATGTGTTCCACTGAGAAGCATTTCAAAATGCCACACACAAAGTGCTCTCAATCTTCTTAGCTTCATCCCCCTGATTTCTCTTATATCCCCCAAAGTAAAAACAGCCCGTTTTTCACTCCCTTGCAGACAAAGAAGTTTATCACAGTTCACTTTATACTCTTTCTCAGCATTTTCTCCTCAGTTCACCCTTCAAAAGATAGCTAGCTCCTTTAGAACCCGAAGAAACCCAAAGATTGGTTCAAAAGACAGAGGACTCTGAGTGAAGACTGTTCTTGAAACAAAAGCTTTGTACTACTGCCTTCCTGTTCAAGGTAATATTTTTTTTTCCTTTTTGCAAAGAAAATGAAAAGGGACGACGGGCTTTTTCTGCCTGCTGGGTGCCTGACAGATCTTTTAATCCTACCACCTACCTCCTTGCCCATTACTGTCCCACCTACATCAATCTAGCTGTCTCTCCAGTTTCTACTCTTTAACCAGGTAGCAGCTACAGTCTGGATTTTAGTGAAGTGGGGAGACGACAATGGGGAAGGGCACAAAAAAAAAAAAGAAGAAGAAAGCCGGGTGGCAATGTCCCAGCTCCCCAAACTTTTTTTTTCCTCCTTACCTCCTCTGACCTCTCTGGCTTGGAAGAGAAAAGTCAAGGCGAGGGTTGAGATGGTGAGATCCCAGATCCACCGTTTCGTTTTCCACCTGGACCAGGGCTCCATCTCCAAGCCCGGCGCTCACGACTGGGAGCCCACGAAATTTCCACTGCAGACCAACTTTGTCCCTTCCAAGGTGTCCCCTACGTTTGCTACACAGCCATCCGGAAGGGAAAGGGAGTAAAAAAAAAAAAAAAAGTCAAAGGGCTCTATTTTTTTTTTTCAATTGGATGGTTTGCTTCCTTCCTGTCTCTCGCCCCCTCCTCTCCCTCTGGGGTGGCCCGCAGAAGACTGCGACCCTGAGACCCGTCCTACGCCTGACCCTGCCTTCAGACTGAGGGCAGATGAAGGGTTTCAAGAAAAAAAGCTGAAAGCACTGAGCACCCCTAAAGGCTTCATGCTGTGGGTGGGCTGGACAAGAGGCTTGCGTAGCCCCCTCCCCCGCCCACTCCCCCCGCCTCCCGGGTACCCACGAAACTGACAAGTCGACTGAAGGTCATACCCAATCACAGGCCTCCCCGCAGCCTTAAGCCCGCCCAGTCTCTCCCTGGAGGATCCAGACTTCTGCAGGTCCAGCCCACCAGCCACCCGGCTTCTCCCCTCTCCTCTCCCCTTCCCAAATCCCCGAAAAGAAATGGGAGGGAGTTAGGCGGGACCAATGCTGAGCTCCTGCACTTCGGGAATGAAAGGAATTGCAGGACGGCCCGGGAGCACCGGGGATGTTCAAGTAGCTTCTGTATTCAATAAAAACCAAGTACTTGCACCGGTCTGGGAGCCCCTCTTTCTTCGGAGGGAGGAGGGGAAAGAGGGGAGAAGGCCAGCATTTCACTGGCCCGAAGGCTGGAGTCCTGGACTGGCAGCGGTAACCTTATCCTTCTCCAAAAAACCTTGCTTCCAAAGGCAGCGGTGGGACCAGGAACCAGTGGACTTTATGCTGCCTACTCTCAAAAGTATTTTACTTATATTTTTAACCAGAGGCTAACGAAGGTGGCATGAAAGAACTCTAAGGATCAAAATCCTCATCTTGTAGGTAAAATCTAGTTGGACGAGCTGAAAGTTAAGCTTCTCAAAGGCTGCCCAGTACTCACTGACTGGCTTGCCTGTGAGAAAAGGGGAGAGCGCAAGAACCCATAGCAGCAGAAACTAAGGGATCAGTCATGTGTTTTTCAGCAAATCCTGATACTGGATGAAAGGGGAAAGGTTGGAATAGAGGACAGGAAAGCTACCTGCAGAACTCTCCCACCAGTAGAGGTCAATTTCTTTACTGGGCCTGGCCCTGAGCCTTAGGACTGAAAACCTGGTCACTCCACAAGGAAAGCCTAAGAAGAGGAACATGGTTCTAAGAAACCCATCTTCTCCTCAGTGTACCTCTCTTAAATCTATACATTAGATTCCCTGGTCAGTTTTTCCCGTATTTGAATTACTCCATCCTCTTGGTTGGTCTTTTGTGGTTTTAATAAATTTCCAACAGTGAGTGCCATGTCCAACGTCCAGCAATGAACAGAAGTAGGAAGTGTCCAATGGTACTAGCGTGCATTAGCCACTCCATAGAGTGCTTTTTTTTTTTTGCTGACACAGAGACTAGAAGCCAGGACTTTTTGTGAATATTTAAGTCATATCAACGCTTAAGGGTTTTCAATTAAGCTATCAAGCATGCATGTTCAAGTCTTTATTTGACACTAAGCTTTAAACCACGGAGTCTTTTTTTAAATGATCCGTTAAAATATGACTAATTGGACTATAAAAAATGTTTTCATATGGTTTGATACTTGGCAAACTAGCTGGAATTGATAAAAATCAGAAGTAGAACCTATTAAAGGCAACTAGAAATGTTTCTATATAAAAGTTATTCTCTGCACCAAAGAACCATTTCCTAATCATGAAGTTTCTTTGAGATCACAGTTTGAAACACAAACAAACAAACAAATAAAAAGAGCTACTTATTTCTTGAAATGAGGCCAGCAGAATGTTGAGATGCCATTTATAAGAGAAATAGGGTCAACTAGAACTTCAAATCATAACCTCAATCTACTAACATATTTTACCAATATAGTTTATCAATATATTGCATTTGAACCTGGAACATCTAAATACAAATTAAAGATCTTGCATGAGAAATGTAAGTAATTCAACACCTTTGTTATGCCTCATACTTTCCGATGAAAATTTTGTATGTATTTGTGGTTTCTCTTATACTTGCCTTTTCTGCCCAATTCTCTTTGCATGTAAAAACTCCTTTTCTAGCTCTTCACTTAAACATAAAATAGTGAAATGAATACATATTAATTTAGGAATAGTTACCTGTGAGCTGGCCAGTTACAGAGCTCACAGCAACATATCTCGTGTTCTAAATTCTTTTCCCCTCACTCTCCTGTGTACTGAGCGCTCCATGGCATACATGGTCCTATTCTAGGTGAGAGGGATCCAGGCACTGCCTTCTTCTCACATCTCAGACCTCATTGCTTGTGAAAGGGTTCTTTCAGGCAAAATGTCTTGAGTGAATAGAGTTATTGCTGTCTTATGCGTCTGTACTCTGTGGTCTGAATTCCTCTGGCCTTTACCCAACTAGGCATAACCTGGGTCTGAATTAATGCCTCTGGAAGGAAGCATACTGAAATCCCAGTGAGGTGTAATTATGTCTAACCTCTCTACCCTGTAGCTGACCGCCAGATGGTGTGTCTCTCAGAAACCTGTCATAGACTTTCAGATGAACTGAATGAAAGAATGAATAAAAGGAGCAAACTGGGGAAAGCCCAGTCGAGGGATCCATCCAAGCTGCCTTCAGCTTCACTCTGGGGAACGTCCAGCAGTCCAGTAGAGTTATTTCCTGGGTGACCTTTCATCCTGACACTGCTAATTGTTTATACAAACATTCAAAATGTAATAGAATGTGACAGTTTCACTGATGCAAGGTTTGAAGCACAGTTAGTAATATACTTTCATATTGTGATAATGAAAAAATATTGAGGGCATGTTGTCAACTGTGCAGTACATTTTGATATGTAAGTCTCATAAAAACCATGTAAAACCAGATAAAGAATAACTGCTTTCTCTACAGGGATATTTAAATAATTAATTTGTATTGCTTTGGTTCAAGAGAACCAAGATAGCAATTTTAATTATGGATTAACAATCAGATAAAGAAATTGAGTGTCTTAGTTAATCTTCAGAACGTGTGGATCTTTATTAAATATTGGGGAAAAGCCACAGCTCCTCCTTAATGTCCTCACAAATTCTAGGAATCAAGGAATCCCTGCTTCAGAGCCAAAGTTTCATGTGAACAGAGCTCAATAACCACACAAACACTGAAGATACAGTATCCAATATCAGTGTCTTAATGCACACAGCGTTAGATCAGAGGTAGAGAGAGCTGTTCAATAATCCTTAAATTGCAATCCGTAGAATTAAGGGAAAGAAGCTGATGCTACAAAAAGTATGTCATCTTTTAAAACTTTTGGCATGCATTCTCCTTTTCCCATGGTCCTGTGTCAAGCTGCCTCCTTTTTCTTCCTGCAGTGTTGGGGACAGAACCAAGCACCTTGTGTATGGTACAAAGATTGTACTCCCAAACTATATTTCTATATCTGCTCTACCTTCCTACTTTTAATAATAGGTTAATAGGTACACACACACACACACACAGAGAGAGAGAGAGAGAGAGAGAGAGAGAGAGAGAGAGGGAGAGTCATATCAGGAAAGAAATAAAAACTGCAGTTTTACCATATTTTGATATACTAGTTACTAAGAGAAGACTTGAACTTTTCAGAACTATTTTTTAAACTGTTTTTAATCTGGCCTTTCTCTTAGAAAATCTCATGGTGAAACTTTCATATTATTTTCTAGACTTCAGGTCATTTATTTTGAGGAAAGACTAAAAAAGTAGTTTGACATTCACTTTATAGTTTTCCTCTTACATAAGTGGAAGAAATTAGTCTCTTTAAATGTGTAGTTAGTTCCTCTTCCCTCACAGATGGGTCATTGTCTTGTAGAAAGTGGGAGCTGAAAGAGGCCAGTGGTGTTTATTTCTATAGCATAACCACACCCACAAGAACTCACAAAGACAACTGAGTATTGTGTTGGTAGTTTTACTATACAATCATTTACAGAACTTCAAAGGAACTCAAATTTAGGTCAATTTCCATCAGAATTTTCCTATAAACAGTTTACATTTGCAACATTGAAGGAGCCAATTGAGAGAGATTGCAGGTCCACACTGTCAGAAAGGGTCTAAAATCAAGGAAGGGTAAGTGAATCCTCAAAAAGCAAAGGGTTTGATGGTCTACATTTATACATTTCAACTCCTTAATATTTTTTATTATTTAAGTCCCTTTAGTGGGGCTGAACGTATGTTTCAGCACTTGCTGCTCTTCCAAAGAACTAAAGTTCAATTCTCAACACCATTATGAGGTGACCAAAACCAGATATAACTCCTGCTACGGATATGAGGCCCTCTTGTGACATTTCTACACACACACACACACACACACACACACACACACACACACACACACACAAGACCATATACACACTGTATTCATTGGAAGGTAAGAGAATTCTGTTTCCTAGATTTACAATCAACAATAGAAGGAAAGAAAATTCCTCAGGCTAAAATTTTACTACTTAATATTTTGTAAACATTTTACAGAATATTGTTTTTCATTTGTGAGTGAGTTTGGTATTTAATATGGTATTGGATATCATGGGAATATGTGAGTGCTCAAACATATAATAAAACTTCTAATAGAACAGAACCAACATCTCCATCATCAGAAGGAAATTACAGCATTTTAATTTTTCTGTTGACCTTTCATAGGGTAATACCACACTGATGACCTACAATCATTTTACTACTTAAGGGTGTTCTGATTAAAATTGAGTGTTGTTAGCTTCATTCCAGGGGCCTTTCCTAATAAGGCTGATTAACTTAAGAATTTTAGCTTCATTAAATGGGATTGCTTACTAGGCATTTGGATGAAGAAAATGGACCATAGAATATTGTGTACCCATATGGAACTATGAATAAAAAAAAACTTTAAGTGGAAATTTCATTCAAAAAGTAGACATATTTTTAACTCTTCATTTGGAAGGCAGTGATAACCTGGGCTATTTTCCTCTACCAATATTTAATAACATAAACAACAAATGGCAGAAAATGTCAAATATATTATTATATTTCTTAATATTAGAAAGAAAAATATCCCCTCTTCCTTCTGCTTCTATCTTATTTTCACACTTTTCCCAGTAATGTCACTGGGCAGAACTCATAACATGTGTAAAATGATATATTTTCAGACAACTATATGTAACCGGTGTCATTGTTTCTACATAAATGAAATTGATTATTAATACTTTATAAACTTTAAAAATATGCTCAAAAATCTGAATAATCACATCAAACAGTTTGTGAATAATATTCAACTAGTCTAGTATATTTATATGGCCTTCTTATATGTTTCTCAACAGATGCCACATATGAGACTTAAGACAGGTAAATATGGTTAAAAATTGAAGTCAATCTGATTCTTAAAACATCTGTATTGAATAACTTTAACTTAATTTGTTTTACAGCTCCTCGGTGCTTAAAAATCCTCCAAATAATATATCTTCTGCCAGTTCCAGTATGGTCAAATTATTGCACACTCAAATATGGGACAAAACAATAGATGCTATTTCAAAAGTTTTTGCAGTCTAATCTGCAAAAATCCAGGAACCACATACGGACATAAATATTTGCAAAGTAACATTTAATATGAAAGATTTCTTTTTATCAAAAGTGGAACACATTTGTTAGTATAAGAATAATATTTTTTTAATCATGTTTTCTTTAGTCTTCATAGCATCTTCATGAGGTAAGAAAATGGCAACTTTACTGCTTTTGTTTTTAAAGTTAAGATCCGGGGCATTCAAAACTCAAATTAGGAATACAGAAACAGATGGAATATGTGAGACTCATTTGAATTTGCACGATTGTGCTCTTGTTATTAATTCTGTCTTTTTTAAAGATACATTTTTAGAATATAGTTTATCTTACAGGTTAAATATTAAAATAAGTGAGTGCTAAGGTGGGACCAGCCAGGAGGCTCAGGCCTCACAAGTGGCAGGGCAGCTGGGACAGGATCCCCTCAAGCTCCATGTACACCTAGGAGTGATCTGCAACCCTCTCTGCCCCTTCCCTGCAAGCAGAGAGCCTGCCTTCACTGAGTGCTTTAACCCAGGGACTCAGGTGAGATCTCCCATTTTCTCTCTGGTGACTTTCTAAGGCGGGACCATCCAGGATGCTCAGGCCTCACAAGTGGCAGGGCAGCCAGGACAAGATCCTCTCAACCTCTGTCTACACCTAGGAGGGACAACAGATCCATAGCTTTCTCTGAACCTTTCCCACAAGTGGAGATCCTGTCTACAGGGTGTGCTCTGACCACAGGACTCAGGACAGACAATTGATCCACAGCCATCTGTGCCCAGTTTTACCAGAGGAGAGCTGATATCCCAGAAGTGCTGACACAGGCTTACAGACCCACAGGAGAAACAAGCTCTAGTCAAGGACAGCAAGAACATCTAACACCAGAGATCAACAGATGGCCAAAGGCAAACACAAGAATCTCACCAACAGAAACCAAAATGACTTGGCTTCATCAGAACGTAGTACTCCCACCAAGTAAGCAAGTCCTGGATATCCCAAAATACCGGAAAAGCAAGATTTGGATCTAAAATCATATCTCACGATAGTGCTTGAGGAATTTAAGAACATGAATAACTCCCTTAAAGAAATACAGGAGAACACAGGTAAAGAGGTACAAGCCCTTAAAGAGGAAACAAAAAAATTCTTTAAAGAATTACAGGAGATCATGAGTAAACAAGTAGAAGCCTTTAAAGAGGAAACACAAAAATCACTTAAGGAATTACAGAAAAGCACAAACAAACAGGTGTAGGAATTGAGCAAAACCATCCAGGACCTAAAAATGGAAGTAGAAACTGTTAAGAAATCAAAAAGAGAGACAACTCTGGAGTTAGAAATCTTAGGAAAGAAGTCAGAAAGCATAGATGCAAGCATCACCAACAGAATACAAGAGACAGAAGAGAGAATCCCAGGGGCAGAAGACACCATAGAAAACATTGACACAACAGTCAAAGAAAAATGCAAAAAGTTCCTGACCCAAAACATCCAGGAAATCCAGGACACAATGAGAAGACCAAACCTAAGGGTAATAGGAAGAGAAGAGAGTAAAGACCTCCAACTTAAAGAGCCAGTAAATATCTTCAACAAAATTATAGAAGAAAACTTCCCTAACCTAAAGAAAGAGATACCCATGAAAATACAAGAAGCCTATAAAACTCCAAATAGACTGGACCAGAAAAGAAATCCCTCCTGCCACTTAATAGTCAAAACACCAAATGCACAAGTCAAAGAAAGAATACTAAAAGCAGTAAGGGAAAAAGGTCAAGTAACATATAAAGGCAGGCCTATCAGAATTACACCAGACTTCTCACCAGAGACTGTGAAAGCTAGAAGATCCTGGGCAGATGTCATACAGACCCTAAGAGAACACAAATGCTAGCCCAGACTACTATACCCAGCAAAACTCTCAAGTTCCATAGACAGAGAAACCAAAGTATTCCATGACAAAAACAAATTCACACAATATATTTCCACAAATCCAGCCCTTCAAAGGATAATAAATGGAAAAGTTCAACACAAGGAGGGGAACTGCATCTCTGAAAAAGCAAAAATGTAATCTTCTAACAAAACTAAAAGAAGATAGCCACATGAATGGAATGCCAACTCTAATAACAAAAATAACAGGAAGCAACGATTACTTTTCCTTACTATCTATTAATACCAATGGACTCAATTCCCCAATAAAAAGACATAAACTATCAGACTGGGTACGTAAACAGGACCCAACATTTTGTTGCATACAGGAAACCCACCTCTGTGACAAAGACAGACACTACCTCAGAAAAAAAGGTTGGACACAATCCTCCAAGCCAATGGTGCCAAGAAAAAAGCTGGAGTAGCCATTCTAATATCGAATAAAATCTACTTTCACCCCAAAGTGATCAAAAAAGTTAAGGAGGGTCACTTCATATTCATCAAAGGTATGATCTACCAAGATGAACTCTCAATTCTGAACCTCTATGCTCCAAATCAAAGGGCATCTACATTCATAAAAGAAACTTTACTAAATCTTAAAGCACACATTGCACTGCACACAATCATAATGGAAGATTTCAACACCCCATTCTTTGCAATGGACAGATAATGGAAACAGAAACTAAAAAAAGATACAGTGAGACTAACAGAAGTTATGAAACAGTTGGATTTAACAGATATCTATAGAACTTTTTATCCTAAAACAAAAAGATATACCTTCTTCTCAGCACCTCATAGTACCATATAACTGGTCACAAATCAGGCCTCAACAGATACAAGAAGATTGAAATAATTCCTTGTATCCTATAAGATCACTATGGACTAAAGCTGCTTCTCAATTACAACATAAACAATAGAATGCCCACATACATGTCGAAGCTTAACAATACTCTACTCAAGAATAACTTGGTCAAGGAAGAAATAAAGAAAGAAATTAAAGACTTTCTTGAGTTTAATGAAAATGAAGCCACAACATACCCAAATTTATGGGGCACAATGTAAGCAGTCCTAAGAGGAAAACTAATCGCTTTAGGTGCTTCCAAAAAAAAAAAACTGGAGAGAGGATACACCAGCAACTTGACAGCACATCTGAAAGCTCTAGAACAAAAAGAAGCAAATTCACCCAAGAGGAGTCAAAGGCAGGAAATAATCAAGCTCAGGGCTGAAATCAACCAAATAGAAACAAAAGGAACTATACAAAGAATGAACCAATCAGGAGCTGGTTCTTTGAGAAAATCAACAAAATAGATAAACCCTTAGCCAGAATAACTAGAGGGCACAGAGATAGTTTCCTAATTAACAAGATCAGAAATGAAAAGGGAGACATAAAAACAGACACTGAGGAAATCCAAAAAAATCATGAGATCCTACTACAAAAGTCTATACTCAACAAAACTGGAAAACTTGGATGAAATGGACAATTTTCTATACAGATACCAGGTACCAAAATTAAATCAAGACCAGATCAACAATCTAAACATTCCCATATCTGTTAATGAAGTAGAAAACGTAATTAGTAGTCTCCCAACCAAAAAGAGCCTAGGACCAGGTGGGTTTAGTGCAGAGATTTATCAAACCTTCAAAGACCTAATACCAATACTCCTCAAACTATTTCACAAAATTGAAACAGAAGGTACTCTTCCAAGGTCGTTCTATGAAGCCACAATTACTCTTATACCTAAACCACACAAAGAAAGAAAACTTCAGACCAATTTCTCTTATGAATATCAATGCAAAAATACTCAATAAAATTCTTGCAAACTGAATCAAAGAACACATCAAAACGATCATTCACCATGATCATGTAGGCTTCATCTCAGGGATGCACAGATGGTTCAGTATATGGAAATCCATCAATGTAATTCACTATATAAACAAACTCAAAGAAAAAAAAAACATATGATTATATCATTAGATGCTGAGAAAGCATTTGACAAAATCCAACATCCCTTCATGGTAAAAGTCTTGGAAAGATCAGGAATTCAAGGCCCATACTTAAACATAGTAAAAGCAATATACAGAAAACCAGTAGCCAACATCAAACTAAATGGAGAGAAACTTGAAACAATCCCACTAAAATCAGGGACTAGAAAAGGCTACCCACACTCTCCCTACCTATTCAGTATTGTACTTGAAGTCCTAGCCAGAGCAATTAGACAACAAAAGGAGATCAAAAGGATACAAATTGGAAAGGAAAAAGTCAAATTATCAGTATTTGCTGATGATATGATAGTATACTTAAGTGACCCCAAAAATTCTACCAGAGTGCTCCTAAATCTGATAAACAACTTCAGCAAAGTAGCTGGATATAAAATTAATTCAAGCAAATCTAAGGCCTTCCTCTACACAAAGGCAGAGAAAGAAATTAAGGAAACAACACCCTTCACAATTGTTACAAATAATATAAAATACCATGGTATAACTCTAAGCAAGTAAAAGATCTGTTTGACAAGAACTTCAAGTCTCTGAAGAAGGAAATTGAAGATC
>NW_022196898.1:61666772-61712431 GCF_008632895.1 Mastomys coucha | reverse complement strand
ACACCTATGGTCACTTGATCTTTGACAAAGGAGCTAAAACCATAAAGTGGTAAAAAGACAGCATTTTCAACAAATGGTGCTGGCTCAACTGGCGCTTAGCATGTAGAAGAATGCAAATTGATCCATTCCTATCTCCTTGTACAAAGCTCAAGTCCAAGTGTATCAGGGACCTTCACATAAAACCAGATACACTGAAACTAATAGAAAAGAAAGTGAGGAAGAGCCTCAAGCACATAGGCGCAGGGGAAATTTTCCTGAACAGAACACCAATAGCTTCTGCTCTAAGATCAAGAATTGACAAGTGGGACCTCATGAAGTTGAAAAGCTTCCATAAGGTAAAGACACTGTCAATAGGACAAAATGACAACCAACAAAAATGGGAAAAGGTCTTTACCATTCCTATATCTGATAGAGGGCTAATATCCAATGTATACAAAGAACTCAAGAAGTTAGTCTCCAGAGAAACAAATAACTCTATTAAAAATTGGGGTACAGAGCTAAACAAAGAATTCTCAACTGATGAATACCGAATGGCTGAGAAGCACCTAAAGAAATGTTCAACATCCTTAGTCATGAGGTAAATGCAAATCAAAACAACCCTGAGATTTCACCTCACACCAGTCAGAATGGTTAGGATAAAAACCTCAGGTGACAGCAGATGCTGAAGAGGTTATGGAGAAAGAGGAACATTTCTTCATTGCTGGTGAGATTGCAAGCTGGTACAACCACTCTTGAAATCAGTTTGGGTTCCTCTGGAAATTGGATATAATTCTACCAGAAGACCCAGCTATACCACTCCTGGGCATATGCCCAGAAGTCGCTCCAACATGTAATAAGGACACATGCTCCACTATGTTCATAGCAGCCTTATTTATAATAGCCAGAACCTGGAAACAACCCAGATGTCCCTCAACAGAGGAATGCATACAGAAATTGTGGTACATCTACACAATGGAGTATTACTCAGCTATTAAAAACAATGAATTTATGAAATTCTTAGGGTAATGTATGGATCTGGAGAATATCATCCTGAGTGTGGTAACCCAATCACAAAAGAACACGCATGGTATGCACTCTCCGATAAGTGGTTATTAGCCCAGAAGTTCAGAATACTCGAAGTACAATCCACAAACCACAAGAAACCCATAAAGAAGGAAGACCAAAATGTGGGCACTTCATTCCTCCTTAAAAGAGGGAACAAAATATCCATGGAAGATGTTGCAGAGACTAACTATGAAGCAGAGACTGAAGGAAGGGCACTCCAGTCTCCTGAGAGGCTCTGACAGTACCTGACTAATACAGAAGTAGAGACTCACAGCCATCCATTGAACTGAGTACAGGATCCCCAATGAAGGAGTTAAAGAAAGGACCAAAGGGGCTGAAGGGTTTGCAGCCCCTTAGAACAAACAATAATGTGAACTAACTAGTACCCTCAGAGCTCCCAGGGACTAAACCACCAACCAAGGAGTACACATGGTGGGACTAATGGCTCTGGCAGCATGTGTATAGTAGAGGATGGGCAAGTCTGTCATCAAAGGAAGGAGAGTCCCTTGGCCCTGTGAAGGTTCTGTGCTCCACTGTAGGGGAATGCCAGGGCCAGTAAGTAGGAGAGGGTCGAGTGGCAAGCTGGGGGAGGGGGGGTGAACAGGGTTTGTTCTTGTTGTTTTTTGGGATTTTTTTTTTTGGAGGGGAAACTGGGAAAGGAGAAATCATATGACATGTAAATAAAGAAAATATCTAATAAAAAAAACCACATCTCATCTTACCAAGTTAGCATTAAAATATTAACATTAAAATAAGTGAGTTTAATACTATCAATCTTATAGTAAAAGGGACATAATATCAAAGTCATTTAAAGCTTTAGTATTACATGTGAATCTAATTGAACACTTAAATCTTGGGCCTGATGAGGTGCAACAGGTATCTGGTATCAAGTCTGACACCCTGAGAGAGATGCTCAGCAGAGAACTGATTTCTGTAACTTGTCCTCTGACCTCCCCACATGCTCCTCAGCAGGATCTTGCCCACATAACATACATAGACATAGCTGTACACAATCAGTCAATCAATCACTATATCAAGTATATTCATATTAAATAAAAAGACCACAAAGTTTTAAAGGTATCGATGAGAATAAAAATTTTTGTGAGAACCTATCTTTTGTTTTCACTCATTTACAGGAGTATAAAATTATTTCATGTGATGTGAGTTGATAATAATTCTTTGAAGTCAATTCTAGTTATTTAATATATTTTAAGGAAGATTTAACATGTTAAAGAAGAACGTTGATAATATTTCAGAAAACTAAAAACATTCTGAGAGAATCAAAAATAGTGTGAACTCAGCTAAGCCACTAAATTTAGAGGTAGATATGACATCAAGTATTTGAAAACCGTTTTCTTACATATTACAAACTCTGTAAACAAAACCCTAACTTTATCTTCAATGTCATCTCCATTTCTAATTTTTTTTTGCCCTAAGCTTTTACTAACATTTAAATAATTGTCCCTTTTGAAGGTGCTCCATAATAGACAAAAGAGCTCATTTGATTTTTTCACTATTATTCAAGAGAACTGTATCTTCCTCTGTAATACTCACTGCCTTGCTGTGTCTGAGGCTTGGGTTTGAACAGTAGTCCCTCAACTACCTAAGTACTTTGGGGATCCTGCCAACCCAGAAAGAAGATTAAACAGTTTAACTATCCACCTATGAAACACTACTTTTCTTTTTTTTTTCACACACACACCCTTTATTTTCTGTCTTTGGATTTTATAAATCCTTTGAAAACTTCAACTTGCATACTCTAACAGGATACCTATATCAGTGTAAAACATTCAGTGTTAGTATGAATCACCCTGTCTTCAAATTCTTGGTATACTCATTTTTACAGTCTGTGTCTGTCAAAAAGATGACAGGAAGTATTGTGCTCCATTCTGCACTTGAATAACTGATCTACATAAGCACAGTAAGAAAACTCATTACCCTACATCGTAATGGACACATCATTTCAGGATGCCATATGCTTCTAAGGCACATTTAAAATAGAAATCACAGATAGTGTCCCAGATAGTGTCATCCGGAAACAGTACTTTTCAAAGGAGGACAAGCGACTCAGTGTGACAATTTGACATTGCATTGGTCAAAGCTTACTGGAATACTTACGTATCAGAGTAGAAAAATAATCAGAAATATTAGTTCTGGCCATAAAGATCCCCTAAAATCCCAATACCCTCCTGCCCGTCATAAAGATTCTGTGCATGCTGTGTATATGTTCACATGAATACAACTGCCACTTGTATTGGCCAGGTCCCTCTTTGTTATTTGTACTCGACATAGTGTAACTGCATTATTGTAAACATTTTAATATATGGTTCCGAATGGAAAGAAGAAAATATCATAGGATTCCTATTAAGAATTCAAGCATTGGGTTACAAATTTAAAAATGCCTACTGTGTTAACACAATATGCTTAAGGGAACATAGGAAGCAGTTCTATGAGTTATCTGTGTAGTATGTCATATATAAATATTTATATTGGCCTAAATCCTACAACTTTACTTATATTCAAGGGAGTAAAAGTTTAATACTGAATTAATTAACTACAAGGAAACAATTTCTTTTTGTAAGAAATCACAGTTGGAAGCAAATTTACAAGAGTTTTTTTTTTTTTTTTTTTTTTTTTTTTGCTAGTGTGATCTTAAATGGAACTTTATTTAGAATTATAAGAAATGAATTTTAATAACCTGATAATCAAAAATATTTTAAATATATTACACACGTATATACATATTGGGAAACAGCCTGTTCAAATAAATACCCAAATTAAAGTAAATACAATACAAAAATTTGGGCAATAGATATATGTGGTTGGAATGAATATATAGAAATGTGTATATTATTTAGTTTCTGACTGCAGAATAGCAAAGATATATACTTTTAAGCCTGATTAATTTTCTACTAAAGACTTTGAGTTCACAGAGACATTCACAAGGAAAGTCTCCTATTTGTTACCCTATACAGTATTAACATATGGGCACTTTTAACTTGCATTCCAGCTGCATTACTAAGACATCCTCCTGTGTCTTGACTTGAGAGAAGGTCGTATTCCTCACAATCTCAGTGGTTAGGACAAAGATAAAAGGGTATTTTTCAAGAAAAGCAATCAGCATGAGAGAAAATTGCAGCTCTCCAGGGAAAATTCTAGGCATGGTCAGAGCAAATGGAAGAGAAGAGAGTGTGTGGGATCAGGAAGAAGATTCTGGCAGCAAAATGTGCAAATAAAAAGTTCTGGAAGAAGAGAAACCCAGAAAGGGTCTAGGAAGTGCTGCTTGATGGCGTTCATTTCTAAGTATATCATCCCCACCTTCAGGAGAAATACTTAGTTTTTGAAAGGTTCATGCCCAAAAGAACTTGGAGGATTTCTGTGGGAAAGAAGGAGCTGACAAAGGTGTCTGAGAATGTACAAAAGCTAAATTACCTCTCCACTGGCATTCAGCTAGATAAGAGTCACCCACTGTGTAAGGAAATTACAGATGAGGAAATTCCAGTGTCTCCAACTATAAATGAAACACCATTAGCATCTAATGCCAATTATCTAAGAAACAAAACAATCCAACTTGGAATTAAGTACTTTAACCACTTAAGCTAAATTCTTATTATTCACTAGATCTGTTGGGCTATGTTGGACTGTCAAGGAACTGAAAAATAAGTCTGGGTCATTCATATAGCAGCAGGGACTGAGCTAGAGCTGACATATAAAAGATGGATTTATACATGACTAGTGCCTCAGCTGAGGAAGCTAGAAATGCTGAATTCTGACTGGAGTTTCCACAGCCAGCTAGCCAGTCATCCTAAGTGTTTGTTCAGGGTTACAAGACAATAAACTTAGAACCCTTGGCCATCTTAGAGACAGGCTCACATCTGGTAAAATCTCACCTCTGTTATATTATTCAGCCCAAAACCAAAAATAAGGCAAGCTGTGGCTCAAAGGAAGGAAAATACTACCATCTGCATGCAGGTGTAGGAAGAATCACCAGTAGTTCTCTTTGGAAGTGATTTAGCACACCATCCTTCTGGCTACCTGTGCAAACTAACCACCCCACTCCAAGTCCTCCCCTTCAAACACTTTTCAATTTTATCTTCTATTCAATATAATATAACAAAGTTTGAGAAAAAGAAACATATATACAGGTGGGGTTTGAAATGTACCTCTTTGTTTTAGTTAAGGTTTTACTGCTATGAAGAGACACCATGAGCACAGCAACTCTTAAAAAGGAAAACATTAATCAAGGAAATTCAGACTTACCTACAAGCAAATCTGATGTAAACATGTTCTCAATTGACATGTTCTCATTTCCTCTTCCCAGGTGACTGAGTTTGTCTCAAATTAACAACCACAACAAAATACATTAAGCAGCACAAGGGATTATATGAAATAAAGCATGTGCAAAATTTTCCTGGTTTCGAGAAGAATGTTTTAGGTACAACAAAAATTGCTTCTTGACACAAACTTGTGTGCACTTTATACTGGCTGTATAATTTCTTTCATTTTTCTAATGTCATTTATTTTATAGATTATCCTTTCAGGAATGCAAGTTGTGACAGAAGGCAGGAGCTCCACAACACCTCCTCCCTATATATTATCCTAGAACTATGCCCTACTTTGCCTACTGTTGCTGGGATAAAACATGGACAAAAGCAACAGGGAGGGAAACATGTTCACTTGTCTTACATTTACCCCATCAAAATCTTCCATTGAGGGAAGTCAGAGCAGGAGCTCAAGTAGGAACCTGGAGGTACAAACTGAAGCAGAGGACGTGGTGGAATACTGGCTTGTTGTCATGGCACCTTCAGTTTGGTTTTTTACCCACTCAAGGGCTACCTGCCAAGAAATGGTGCCACCCACAGTGGTTTGGGCTCTCTTACATCAATCATTAGTCTAGAAATTGTCCCAGTAGACTTGCCTACAGGCCAATCTGTTGGAGACAATTCTTCAGCTGAGTCTCTGTTTTCTGATAGGATGGAGCTTTGCTTGTTTGTTTGTTTGGTTGGTTGGTTTTGTTTAGTTTCTTTTGTTTTGTTTTTCGAGACAGGGTTTCTCTGTATAGCCCTGGCTGTCCTGGAACTCACTCTGTAGACCAGACTGGCCTCAAACTCAGAAATCTGCCTGCCTCTGCCTCCCAAGAGCTAGGATTAAAGGCGTACTCAACCATGGCCTGGAATGACT
This sequence comes from Mastomys coucha, assembly GCF_008632895.1. Lineage (NCBI taxonomy): Eukaryota > Metazoa > Chordata > Mammalia > Rodentia > Muridae > Mastomys > Mastomys coucha. The sequence continues at coordinate 61,706,206 of NW_022196898.1, read as the reverse complement.
GAGCTTTTGTTCAAATGTCAAAAAAAAGAAAATAGAAAAAGAGAAAGAGAGAAAGAAAAGGAAAGGAAAGAAAAGAAAAGAAAAAAAAGAAAGAGAAAAAACTATTAGCAAAATATCTCTTCCTGTTCATTTGTACCTATTTATGATATCATTTATCATATATGAGTAGACATAAACTAATTTCTGTAGGTCACTCTGTAAAATGGTTGAACTCAGAGAAGTTGTGGGGACATGTGATTAATTGTCAATTATTAGGATTAATTTCTCAATAAATTCAGTTTTTAACTGATGTATGCATAGAAAGAGGTTAGTTTTGAGGAACCATGTACTCAGCCTGTAGGGTCTAATATCTTAAGTTAGTGCCAGAACTGAGTTTAATTGTGGGACACCTATTTGATGTTTAATGACAGTTTTACAGGTGTGTGTGTGTGTTTCATCTTTTTATTTTGGTTTTGGAATTTGTTTGTTTTTGGTGTGAGTAGCGTTGACAGCTTGGCGTTCACACTTCTGATGTTGCATGTTGTTGTGGATGGCTCTGTGCTGCTTGTATTTTATGCTAATTCTGTTATCTGGGAGAGGTTGTCTGGATGTGGAATGAGTCATCTACTCAGGTGGCTTCTTGTGAACCAATCCCCTAATGAGTAAATGAGTCAATCATTGGGCGAGTAGACAGGACTTCCGGGTTGGATGGAGGAATAAAGGAAGCAGGAGAGAGTTAGGTCCTTTTTGAACGGGGACAGCATATGGGTAAAATGTAGCTGCTAGAGATTCCCAATATCACGGTGGATCCTCAAGGATTCACCACTGGAGGAATCAGATTTTAATAAGGCTTACAAGATTAGGTTTTAGCGGTTGTGCCCAGAGATTTAGTTACCATTATTTCTGAACTAAGTTTGGGCTGCATTTTCTTTCATGCAGTGTCTCATTTGGGTTCAAGAGAGAAAGGTACAGGGGCAAAACATGGGTTTGTTAGATGTTCAACACAAAAGCTGTGGGGGGGTTGAAGCACAGGATTGGCGTGGTAACCTAGCAAGCTGGGTGGAGAGATTGTGGAGTTCTGAGTCAGAGTCTCCATGAGATAAAGATAGCTCTGCTATTGCAGGCTGCAGAGGGCAGAGGCACAACTGCAGAACAAGATGGTTCTATTTTTTTTTTTTTAATATTGTCCACAGCAGCAATATGTGTTCCCTCAAGTATGTAAATAGAAGACACTGGATTTACCTGTATTGTTTCTTATTAGACATGGCGGTCTATCTATTTTCCACGTCACAACATAAGGTTCCCTTTCTCCACAGTCCCACAACATTTCCCTTACCATTGCTCCAAGTTTCGTAATGGCCTTGCATCCTTCCATCTCAGCTCAAGTCTATGTCACATACTTTAGGTTTGTGTTACATGGCATAACACTTTCAAATGCCAATTATAATAAGCCAATTACTGTTCACTAGAGCAAGAGTGAAGACTTTAAATTATATAGAACATTTTCAGTTTCTTTTCTCTCCTTCATTTCTACCTTTGAAGCCAGAAAGCAACAACTGCTAAGCCGGGTAGCAGTAGACTAGAAACCCGGATGTAAGCCAGATCCCTTTCTCCTACTGAAGGGTTTATATCAGGCTTGAGATGAATTCTTCAACTTTTAAAGTGGGTAAGAGTCTGTAGCCTTATTATTACATGAGGCTGGGATAATGATTACTGAAAAATGTGACATAAAGTTGTCAATACTTCTGAGACCTGTGGGATGACAGTAGATTCTTCACTTTCAGAGGTAGAAAAAAACAAATCTCACCTTATTATTGGCTTCCATCTTGCATCTCCCAAAAGGATAAGATTCATCACTGACATTATCCGCATATACCCACACATAATGTTCTACATGTAAAGTTGAGTTTGTATTTGTCTTATTTACACAGATATTAGACTTACATCACAGTTGCTTTGAAAAACAAAACCAAAAAAATGGTAGTATGAAAAAAGAACAACACAACATCAGTCTGAAAGTTTTAAAATCCTTTCGGTAGAACAAAACTTTAAAGATGTAATCAAAAGTATTAATGATGAATTTGTAGGGCCAGCAAGAAAGCTCAATAGGTGCAGATGCTTATAGCACAAGTGTAGTGATGTCAGTTCAAACCCCAGAAGCCGTGCAGTCATAGTAGAAGAAAACTCTACAAAGTTGTGTGCTGTGACATGTATGTGCTCCCACATATAGTAATAATAGTAATTTAATATCAATACTTTAAAATAGTATAAAATGGATTTATAAATATGTCTATACAACAGAAACACATAAACCAAAACAAATTAGTTCTATCCATTTGCCTAAGAATTTCATGAATTCATCATTTTTTAATAGCTGAGTAATACTCCATTGTGGAAATGTACCACATTTTCCATATCCATCCCTCTGTTGAAGGACATGTGCGTTCTTCCCAGCTCCTGACTATTATAAATAAGGCTGCTATGAACAGGAGCAGGTGGAGCAGGTGTCCTTATTACATGTTGGCACATCTTCTGGGTATATGCCCAGGAGTGGTATAGCTGTGTCCTCAGGTAATACTGTGTCCAGTTTTCTGAGGAACCGCCAAACTGATTTCCAGAGGGATTGTACCAGCTTGCAGTCCCACCAGCAGTGGAGGAGTGTTTCCTCTTTCTCCACATCCTCACTGCATCTGCTGTCACCTGAGATTTTAGCCATTCTGACTGGTGTGAGGTGGAATCTCAGAGATTTTTGTTTTACATTTCCCTGATGCTAAGGATGTTGAACATTTCTTTAGGTGCTTCTCGGCTATTTGGTATACTTTAGTTGAAAATTCTTTGTTTAGCTCTGTACCCCATTTTTAATAGGGTTATTTGGTTCTCAGGCATCTAACTTCTTGAGTTCTTTGTATATATTTGATATTAGCCCTCTATCAGATGTAAGATTGGTAAAGATCTTTTCCCAATCGGTTGGTTGCCTTTTTGTCTTATTGATAGTGTCCTTTGCTTTACAGAAGCTTTGTAATTTTGTGAGGTTCCATTTGTCTATTCTTGATCTTACAGCACAAAGCCATTGGTGTTCTGTTCAGAAAATTTTCTCCTGTGTCCTTATGTTCGAGACTCTTCCCAACTTTCTCCTCTATGAGTTTCAGTGTATCTGGTTTTATGTAGAGGTCCTTGATCCACTTGGACTTGAGCTTTGTACAAGAAGATAGGAATGGATCAATTTACAATCTTCTACCTGCTGACTGCCAGTTGAACCAGCACCATTTGTTAAACATGCTGTCTTTTTCCCACTGGATGGTTTTAGATCCTTTTTGACCATAGGTGTGTGGGTTCATTTAAGGTCTTCAATTCTATTCCATTGAGCTTCCTGCCTGTCTCTGTACCAATACAATGTGTAATACAGCTTGACATCAGGGATGGTGATTCCCTCAGAAGTAATTTTATTTTTGAGAATAATTTTCACTATTCTGGTTTTTTTGTTATTCCAAATGAATTTGCAAATTGCTCTTTCTAACTCTGTAAAGAATTGAGTTGGAATTTTGATGAATATTGCATTGAATCAGTAGATTGCTTTTGGCAAGAAGGCCATTTTTACTATATTAATCCTGTCAATCCATGATCATGAGAGATCTTTCCATCTTCTGAGATATTCTTTGATTTCTTTCTTCAGAGACTTGAAGAAAGTCTATCATGTAGATGTTCACTTGCTTAGTTAGAGTCACACCAAGGTATTTTATATTATTTGTAACTATTGTGAAGGGTGTTGTTTCCCTAATTTTTTTCTCAGCCTGTTTATCCTTTGTGTAGAGGAAGGCCCCTGACTTTCTTGAGTTAGTTTTATATCCAGCGACTTTGCTGAAGTTGTTTATCAGCTTTAGGAGTTCTCTGGTGGAATTTTTTGGGTCACTTAAGTATACTATCATATCATCAACAAATAGTGATATTTTGACTTCTTCCTTTCCAATTTGTATCCCTTTTATTTCTTTTGTTGTCTAATTGCTCTTGCTAGATAGTGGGTAGCCTTGTCTAGTCCCTGATTTTAGTGGGATTGCTTCAAGTTTCTCTCCATTCAGTTTGATGTTGCCTACTGGTTTGCTGTATATTGCTTTTACTATGTGTATGTATGAGCCTTAAATTCCTGATCTTTTCAAGACTTTTAACATGAAGGGATGCTGAATTTGTCAAATGCTTTTTCAGCCTCTAATGGAATGATCATGTGTTTTTTTTCTTTGAATTTGTTTATGTAGTGGATTATGTTGATGGATTTCCATATATTGAACCATACTTGTATCCATGGAATGAAGCCTACTTGATCGTGTTTAAATGATCGTTTTGATGTGTTCTTGGATTCGGTTAGCAAGAATTTTATTGAGTAATTTTGCATCAATGTTCATAAGGGAGATTGGTCTGAAGTTCTCTTTCTTTGTTTGGTCTTTGGTGTGGTTTAGGTATAAGCGTAATTGTGGCTTCACAGAATGAATTGGGTGGTGTACCTTTTGTTTCTATTTTGTGGAGTAGTTTGAAGAGTATTGGTATTAGATCTTTAAATGTGTGATAGAATTCTCCACTGAACCATCTGGTCCTGGGCCTTTTTTTGGTTGGGAGACTATTAATGACTGCTTCTATTTCTTAACCCAATTTCAAAAGAAAACACATTGTATGCACTCATTGATACTAGCCCAAAAGCACTAAATAACCAGGATATGGGGCAGTGGGCTGTTCAGGCAGCCTGGGCCCAGTCGAATAATAGGCCTAGAACCCCAGAGCACCCAGTGAGCAATCTTTGTTCCCAAGGTAGGTGTCCAGCTGTAACTCCTGGGAGCTTGGCTCAGATTTCAGTCCCAAACTCCCACCATTGCCTCAGCACAAGATGTGTGTGATATTGGCCAAGCCCTTTTACATACAAATAAAGATTTTCAGCCCAAACTAATGAAAGATAGCTGTTGTTGAAATCTGAATGGCCCCCAAAACTATATATATATATATATTGGTATTAGACATATATATACATGTACATATATATATGTACATATACATATATTGGTATTAGATCATCTTTAAATGTGTGATAGAATTCTCCACTGAACCATCTGGTCCTGGGCCTTTTTTGGGGATCTACTCCGTTGTCTGAGCTTTTTGTTCTAAGAGCTGTAGCACTTGGAAAGAGGTCTGCTCTCCTGAAATATGGCCTGAAGCTGCACTGTACTCCTCACTGGCTAGTCGGCCTGGAAGACACAGCAGAGAGAGCTCTGCCTATGCTTGCTCGCTTCCCTTTGTTAGGGCTCTTGCACCAAACAGGGCTAGAGATCTCTGTGGAAAGCCTCTAGCATGCAGGCCCGTACCAGGGTACAATCCACAGACCACATGAAGCTCAATAAGATGAATGACCAAAGTGTGGGTGCTTCAGTCTTTCTTAGAAGGAGAACAAAATACAGGAGCAATTTTGGAGATAAAGTGCAGAGCAGAGACTGAAGGAAAGGCCACCCAAAGACTGTCTCACCTGGGGATTCATTATATATACAGACGCCACACCCAGACACTATTGTGGATGCCAAGAAGTACATGCTGAAAGGAGGCTGATGTAGCTGTCTCCTGAGAGGCTCTGCCTCTCTGACAAATCCAGAGGCAGATGCTAGCAGCCAACCATTGGACTAAGTGTGGGGTCCCTAATAGAGGACCTAGAGAAGGGGCTGAAAGAGTTGAAGGGGTTTGCAACCCCATAGGAAGAACAATATCAATCAATCAGAGCCCCCAGAATTCCCAGGGGCTAAGCAACAAAGGAGTACATATGGCTCTACATATGTAGCAGAGGATGGCCTTGTCATGCACCAATGGAAGGAGAGGTCCTTGATCCTATGAAAGCTTGATTGAAGCTCCAGTGTTAGGGAATTAAGGGCATGGAGGTAGGAGTGGGTGGGTGGGTGGAGAAACACCCTCATAGAAGCAGGGGGAGAGAAGATGTATGTGATAGGGTGTTTATGGGAGGGAAGGAAACCAGGAAAGGGGATAACATTTGAAATGTAAATAAAGAAAATATCTAATAAAAAAATTGAAAGAGATTTGTTTAAAATAGAAGAATGTATAAAAGTTAAGCTAAATAATTTCAGGTATTAAAGTCCTGAAAAATTTTTATAACAGAATTTGCTTTATCATATGTTAATTTTAGATAAGTTTTAATATAGTTTATATTAAGTAATTATGTTGTATTTTATGTATCAATATATTATATGTAGGGAGCTGACCATGTAAAAGTTACTAGGTCCTACATATTAATGTATGTTGATATATTACTTATTATATCTACATATTAATATATCTTAATGGTGCCTAAGAGGTCCAAGTTGTTACCTTTATACTCTATCACTGTCTCTACCTAAAAGCTTTTCATGTATTATGTGATAGAACAATAGATTCCAGACCATGTTCTTATTGCTAAATACATTTTATTTACTCTACTAAAGTGTATTTCTTGGTAAGATTTAATGTGTTCCAAGTAATCTCATAGACCAAGCACGCCACAAACAGATGAAAGCCATCTAGGTAGCAAGACAAAGTCATACCTATGGAGCTGATGAACCAGAGTCAAGAGGAATAGTTGGCAGTTTGAAAGGAAGCCAACTATAGAATGTCATGAGTTTATCAAAAAAGGCTGTTGGGTTTCTTAGACGATATTATGCTGTAGGTCAGCATAGATCATGACTTGGTTGGACATTCTGAATATTGATAATTTTATACCCTGTGCCTATACATAGCCTCCTTTGCAGTTACCATAGTGCTTATTATGTTCCACTGCATTAACCCCAGGGTAGCTAACTATAGATGCTGGCCTTAGTCTCATTTTTTCCATGTTATATTTTTTCTTCATGCTCTCTTGCCCACAAAACAGACTTAAACCCCATTCTTATTTCAGTAGTTCTGGAATCTTTGAGATAATCATTTCATAAAATTCTCACAGAATATTTTTGGGCCTGTTGATACTGTAATACATTAAGACCTTCTAGATAGCAGATCCTTGATCCATTATAGAGCCTTTTCTTGTCCCACTATCCAAAACTATCTGCAACCCCAATAAGCCCATGCAAAGAACACACAACTCAGTTATAATATATATAAGCTGCATACCTCAGTTGGGCAGAGATCCCACTACACTACTCTATTCCCCAGCTCTAAGATCGTTTGCTACTTGCAGATCCACTAGGCCACCTGGTTCTGCTCTATCTTCCTTCCTCCCCCTCTTCCTCTGTGTTACTCTGTCCTCTTGTCTCTTCCTCCTCCTTCCTCTCTCCCTGTCTCTAAAACTTCAAGCCCCGCCTTTCCCTTCCACTGTCCAATCACAGGCTCTAGCCTTTATCTGGGGAGAAGGTTCACATGGAACCACCTAAATACATCTTGGGGAAACAGAATTAGCATCAAAATACCAACAACACCAGGGCATTCCACAGTATTTCCCCCTTTTTGTCCAATTAAAAGGCTCTTTTGTCTCAGATATAAATTGAGCACAACTATTACCATTATGCAATTTTTTCATGTCTGGGAAATTTTGGTAAGATAAAATGCCTAATAATATTACTTTTAGACGTATGATTTTCAGCTTTATAAGCATGTTTCAGTTACATAAAATTTAAAGGGAAAAATAACAAACAAGAATGTATTGTAAAATTAATTTTAATACATTAGTAAAAAAGGAAGAGAAAAAACAGGTACCATTTCTAATTTCTACTTATAAGATTCAGGTAGATGCAACACTGTCTATTTCATGCAAAAACAATTTTATGGATTAAATGGATACTTTTAACAATGTTAATAATCAACTGTTTCTTTTATTATAGACTATAAACTGAGAAAAAATTCTATTCATATTTTTATGGATGGTATTGGTGCATGCCCTTAATCTAAGAACTCTAGAGGCAGAGTCAATAAGTACAAGGCCAGCCTGGTCTACAGAATGTGTTACAGAGCAGCTAGGGCTACACAAATGAACCCTGTTTCAAAAAAAAAAAAAAAAAAAAAAAAAAACAAAAAAAAACAAGCAAACAAAAAGAGATATAGTTTTATATAAAAGTAGTTAAATGTGAGGTCAAAATTATATCAGATATTTACTACAGATCAGTAAATAACCATTTAGCAAATGTAGATCTAAAATAACAATATAATGAGGAAAAATTTAAACTAAGGACCTGCATGTTCTCTCAACATACCATATCATAAGTTCTACTGCTTTCAATGTTTCCTTTCTTTTTTGTCATTAACTCAAATTAGTTGATGAATGTTACAAATGTGCTATGAATCTCTAACCAGCACTTAACTAGTATGCACTGTCTAATAAGAAATGTTCAGATCAGCAAGTTCATAGGGTTTTTTGTTTTTTATTGTTTGTTTTCTTTGTTTGTTTGAGAAGAAGAACCAGTGTAGGTATAATTTAATTTCAATAGCTCAGGCATATTTTGAGATAATTCAGACCAAAGAAATGATAGAATCTTAATTTAATCTGCACAAGTTATAGATAGATGGCAGTGGGTGTTCTTACATGACCATTAGATAGAAATTGAGCTTGAGTGACAGCTGAAAGTAGAAGCATGGGATTTTCCACAAGAGTGAGATATGCAAGAAAAAACTGGACAGTGTCAGACAATATGATATTTCTTTAGGTGAAAGTAGTCTAAAAGTTCAACAAAAGGCAATTGTATGTAACATTTAACTTTAACTACATAGCATTCTTGCTGGTCATAAAAAATAATGAGATAGGGATTGTTGAGGACAAGTGAGCTCCATCAGAGGAAAAAGTCGCAGCATGGATATAATGATGAGACTCCAGAAAATGTCAAGAGAAATGGAGAATTGGCAAAATGAGAAAATAGTTGCACCAGCCACATTCTACCCTGTCCACCCCACACACTTCAGAATGTCTCTCCATTATGTGTTCAAGGAATGGGGGTTATTTGTGTTTAAAAATATATAAAGCATACATGCTCAGTAAGATTTGGTGACATTCTATTATCAAAGTATCCCATTCTCTGTGTTGAAACCTGTTCTAAAATGTAATAAGACATTATGATATACTTTCAAATATTTACAATCTTATATTCCATCATAACTATTTACACAACTTTGTGACTTACATAGAGATAGTGTTTGTTAGATTAAACCAAAATATTCTACTCCTGTGAATAAATCAATCACATCAAATATGCTTTAAAATACTAGTGGCATAAAATGCAAATATCCTTAAAATACTCACACAATGACTTACTAAAAATGTTATAAACTTTATGCTAAGTACTTTGCATTTTCTATGAGAATTACTAATTTACATAATTGGATCCCAGCTGGGCCTCAGAAGAAGACCTAAACAAAATGATCTTTGAAAATCCACAAAGATCTTATTCAAAACTAAGTTTATCTCTAGACTCAGGGTAAGAGAAGTACATTTTTATTGGATCCAAAATCAAATATGGTGAAATTTTAATTATTTTTCCAGGAAACATTAGTATTTCTTTTATGAATATACTTAAAAGTTCATGGCATTCTTAAGTGTGAATTAAGGTCACCTCTTTTGTTGGGGTCAGAGTACATCCCAGGTTAATCACTGAAGTTTGCAATTACTAATTGCACTGGTGGAAATTCTGAATTTAACCTACAGTCATACCATGGCTTTCTGTGACACATTTTACCATGGGTTTTTGATTGAGAAATGGAAAAATGCTGTAGACTATGGTGGAAACTTATGGGCATGTACAAGGGATGTGATCCTGTGTTAAGAATATATTTATTTTGGGGGTTCCAAGCTTATATCCACTTTTAATATGATGTAATAATAAAATTATGCTCTGGGATCACACACTATGTACCCTACCAACAAGACCCACCATACCATCGATAAGTTAGGCTCATAGGGCTCATACTTTACCTCTGATATAGTGGCTAAAAGTAGACTCTGGAAAGGAAGAAACCATTGCCTTTACTTATGTCCTCACTGCTGAGCCCACCAGGTTCCAAAAGATACTCCAAACCAAGGGCCACACAGAAAGTCCTGCTTAATTTCAGTAGATCAAAATACAATATGAGTCATCATTATAAAAGTAACCTTTACCCAGCTGATGTTATTGTTGTCTCTGAGGTTTACTGCTGTGTACATTCAGCCTTTATGGGTTTTTCTGACTTCTGGCTGGTTCAACTCAGCTGGTCTGGCTCAACCCCTTCTCCAAGTTAACTGATTCAATCTGGTTTCTCTCAACTTCTCACTGAATTGCTCTTGCTTGACTTTAAACTAACTCTGACAGTTTGTTCTAATCTGACTCCTTCTTATTCCCTGGTTTCAACTGCCTCCGTTGAACTGCACTGTAGTGCATGAACTCCTGAACAAACTCAACTCTGTCACACTAACCTGGAGACTGAGCAGAACTGACTGACTCTGTCTCCCTGACAGTCTCCATGTACTCTTTATAAAACAGAGCCCCTTCCCTGTGTTCTCATGAGAGTTGGCTGTACTGACTCATTCTGTGAAATCTTTCTCTAACTTATCACACTTTGTCTGTCCCTTGATTAAATATCACTTTCAAACATGGCTGCTTCCTTCTGCCAACTCACCTTACCTTAGTTATTTGGGATTAAAAGTGAGAACTAAAGATGTGTCTATATTCCAGCCAAAGCATTCACGCTGCTGGCTTAAAATTCCTATACAACTCACAATGTGGGAGACAGATTTATGAGCAATAGTGGTGTGAGAGTAGTGTGGGGTGTGACTTGTTGGTGAGGCTTGTTTATATTTGAGAAATTGTCGAAAATGGTCTTGACCAAATTTAATTAACAAAATAGGAAAATTGTTCTCTCTAATTTGCCTTAGCAACTTCACAGATAAAAATCTTGGACTGAAAACATCAAAGAAAAACATGAAAAAAATAGGATATAAAGCAACTACATTTCTTTAAGGTTTTCATTCAAATGCAGTCACTGGATGAGATAGTTTTTTTAAAAGGAAGTAATTCCTTTAACTTTGCATGTACTAAATTGTGCAGAAAAGTGTGTGTGAGGAATTAAGTTTATACTTTTTACAAGCATCTAAAATATGAGATAGAAACATCTTACCATGGTAGAAGTTATGAAAACATGGCTTTCGAGAGATAAGAAATCTAATTCAAGTCACTAATAATTGTTATAGAAGTGAATTGGCTTGACATCAGTAACTGATTAATAACTCACTATGCAAAAAATGACATCAGTAAGTCATTATTCAAAAGTTAAGTTAATTGAATTTTTAAAACTTGTCAGATTCTTAGTAACTTTAAGATTCTGTGTGAAAACTCTGTCCCCAACAGCCACCAGAGCTGCATTCTCAAAATGTCTCCTTCAGAAAGTCAGAAAATGTTTGATGATTAATTTTCTGGAATATTAAGCAAATATTCCCTGAGAAGGGGAGGGAAACGCCCTATCATTACCAAGTCCATATTCCCATGACACTTTACCTGTCAAATGTTTTTAACCATGTTCAGAAAACATTTGTCAACATGTCATAAAATATACCAAATTTTTATAAATGCAATTGAAAATTATTTAATCTCAGAATGAAATGTTTCCTTTCATCTGTTTTAAGCCTTACAACTAAGAAAGTAGAGTGGCTACCAAAAACTAAAACCTGAGCAGGTAAGCGAAGTGGAAAATTCCAGCCAGCCTGAAAATTTGATCTCATTGCTTTAAAGATCAGTTATTATAAAGCAACTTGAGATTGGAGGGGGGATTCTGATGATGAAAGCAAACTGACTTCCTTCTTTGTACAAATATGCTATTTCTGGAAACTTTGAATTTCAAAGAGACATGGAGACTAAAATTATGAAAGAAGAATTCAAACTCGAGAGCTCTGAAGTCTGAGGTGAGGAAAAGAATGTGAGGTTTGAAATACCAAAGTAAATTAGTCTAGGCGTGAACTCTGGGAAAACCAGGGGTACCCTAAAACAACCCTTTCTAGACTCCTGATGTTCTGAATACCTCTATTCATGACTCTTCAGTTTCATATGCCTTATTTTAATCACAACTTTACTCCATTAAAATCTCTTTAATAAATATATTTAGTCCGAAAAGACTTCATTGTTTAAAAAAGAAATTTCATTAGAATCTACTACTAATTTACTACATACCTACTTGAGAAAATGTAATACAGGTTTTAAGAAGATAGTCATCCTGTAACATCGGAAACACATTGCAATTTCAGTCTTTGTGAACAATAAAATGAATTCTGATAGTATATATTAAATGGTACAATACTGAAATTCAAAACCATATATTTAACCACTTGTCTCCAACTAAGTATATGATAAATATATGACCACCAAAATTCTTACTTTGAATGTTTGGCATTGAGTCGGACAAAAATTTCCAATTTGTGCTTCAGGAATCAAATCCCCTGTCTAACTGAAATTAGTATCATTAAGGTATCATTTGTGTCAGAGAAAAGAAATTAAACTTAGCAGATCTGCAAGGCAGTATTGCTAGCCAAACTGCACTGTCTCCAGGCAGGCCACCCCAAAAAAGACAAAAAGTAAATAAATACAATAATTAATGTCGCTTTCAGCTATTCATGCCACAGCACAGTGTTACTCTGAGCTTGACTGGTGCTAGGGGAAGGAGTAGGAAAACAGGAAATGGAAGGGGAAAAAAGAGGCCCTTTCATGATTTACTAGGTCTCTGGACTCCAGGCTCCTTTCACCTCTGAATTCTTTGCAAGAAAATACTCTAATAAACCTTTACACTGGAAAAATTAAAGCATACAGCCAATTAATAGTCTACTATAATTAAAGCAGCAAGGGTAGCTTCATCTTTTGAATAATCTTCTGCTGTCAAGTTTGTCTAAAGAAATAAAGCCCTTATTAATGTCTCTCTATGAAGGTAGCGCTTCTCGGGATAGAAAGCTGTATGGTCCTCTTGCAACAGACCAGTCCCTCTGCTTATTTTTAGGAGCTGCAGTGTGTTTTCAAAAAAGATCTTTTAGAATAAAACTACATATTTTGGTCTCTAATTTCTGTGAAATCTTTGAAATTATTTCTGTTCTAGATTCAAGGTCCTTAAATGGAAAGGAAAAATGAATTTGTAGTGCATAGTCTGTTTTTAATTTTTCCATGCTAGTTCAGTTGCCTACAAGCATGAACGGAAACCTAAAAACTATTTCACACTAAATGCACTGTAGGAAGGGTGTGGTATTAGTGGTTAGGGAGGGGGATTTGTAACTTAATTTTTTGAGTTCTATTTCTGTCTCAACCTCTGGCAATCCTGTGGTTGAGAATAATTGCATTTACACTTATAGGCTGTTTTGTCTACCTAAGAGCTTGCTGTTCTGAGTGACGGTTCTTCATTCCTCGAAAATACTGTGCATTCTGTTACCTGAACCACTGAATCTAAAGTTTTCTCTCAAATGTGTCCTCTGTGATACAACTTTTAGTGATAGAACCATTGCAATGCTTTATTTCCATGACTTTTCTTACTTTGCTCATGTGCAACTACCATGTGCAGTTCACAAACCCCTTGTCATGATGCTCATCCTTCTATATCTAGAAGCTTCCATATCTCCTTGAAGCATAAGGTTTATTTTGCCATGGATAACTGAAACTCTCATGGTGAACTTAAACCACAAATGAAGGTATTTGAAAGAGTTCATCAGTTCCTTTCATAATAGTATCATGAACTATTCAAGCACACAAGAAAACCATGAGAAATGGAGTGAATCTTGGTCCTTAGACAGCAAAACTCTGCTGACTTACTACTCCTCTGGTGTCATTCTTGGTAAATTGGTTGGAGGGGTCCATATGTCTGTTCTCTAGGTTCTGTATTCCAAATTCTCAGTGAAACAGTACAGTAATACGTACTGTCATATCCATGTCAGTTCTTTGAGTCCTGAGGTTATGTTGGTGCCCACCCCCTCACTATTTAGCAGACTGAAAAATACAGTCAATTTCAAGAAGTGAGTCTTGCACATAAATTTCTTAATATCCGTACTTTGCTTGCTCTGTATCACTTATTCAAAACACCTGTTTCCTCCCTATTACACTGTCACTGTTTTAGAGGTGGTGGGACCTGGGAGAATGGAGCTGATAAATCAGGTCTCTTGCAATAGCCAACTTTATTGCAAACCACAAACTTCTAAGGTTGAAAAGGGGTCATGAGTAAAATTCTCATGAGTTTGAGCTGTATACAATCATCAGTACATATACATATATACAAGCAGTAATATGGCAAAAACCCCATGTTCTTACATGGAAGCATATAAAGGTTAGTGTAAACAATTGATTAACAACAGAAAATAATAATGAGTAATCGTAAGTTAACTAACTCCTCTCCTCTATACCTGGGTGGAACACAAAAATACAGTCCAAAGACAGTTTCCTGGTTTGAGGAAAGGAAGTTCAAAAAACTCTTGTTTTCTTGAGCAGTTCTCATAAACAGAATGCTCCTCATATGACTACATTCTGGACCATGTTACATCACTACATACTATGGTAAAGGCTTAGACTACAAATGGAATATAAAGGGTGTCCCTACTGTCAAAGAATGCAAGGGCTATTTTGGAAGTAAATAAATAACTAAATAGCATTATACTTTACACCTACTAGAAGGAAGTAAAAAAAGAATTATATAAGGATAAAATTAATTCTTTCCCAGAAAAATCATAAAAGTTTTTTAATAGAATTGGCAACTTCAAGTTATAAATATCAACAAAAACAAAAGAACAGGCTAAAGTCACTTCAATAAAAATAGCTTTAAAAAGTAATATAAGAATTCTGAAGCATATACTCTTGATATTATGTTAGTTGTTCAGATAATGTGATCATAGTTTTGCTTTGAAAATCACAATATGGCTGAAGGAACTCAGTACAGAGGTCAACCAAACCTGTCTCTTTTTGTCAATAAAATTAAAAGTTTAGTTGATACCTCAGACTTTTGTCTTTTTTCTGTGGTGACAGGATAAACCACTACAAAAAAAAAAGATTTAAAAACATATATCCTTAGACCACTGGATGATATACCACTGAAATATTATGTGAAAGGAACACCAACAATGGTCTATCTAAAAATCTCCCAGCAGTTTGATAACCCAAGCTTTCATTTTCAATGCTAGCTATTCTTTAGTTTGTATCTCTGAGGCACTAGCATCTGACATTTCTTGCATGACTGCTACTGCCTTCTCTTCTTCATAGTCTTACATTCTTATGAACCTGCATTATGATTTCTTTTGCTGTGACAAAAACACTTGATAGAAATACCTTATGAGAAAAAAAAAAAAAACACTTATTCTGGGCCACAGTTTCTGGAGATTCCAGTGCATTATAGTAGAGGATTTTATTCAATTCTATAGAAGTATAAAACACCTGGTTACATCATGATTTCAACCTAGCCCAGATACATAATGTAAAGTTAGCCTTCAAAGCCCAATTGAAGTGGCCAACCTCTTTCAGTTGTGTACCCAGTATCAATGATCCTACCGCCTCCAAACACAAATCCTGAATGTGATGCCAATTGCACAAAGGTGAATCCTCTGGAGAATGTTCTCTTTGTTTTCATGCATTGAAATCATCCTTCATCGTCTTCCTTTTCAAAAAATATGCTCTCCTCTTTGCATGACTGACATTGAGTCTCAGGACTTCTCACACATTAAGGGCATGAAATGGAGTTAATTTTGTTCTCGAACCAATGCTGGAGACAATTCTCCATGTTTGCAATGAAAACTCATCAACAATGACACTTCTAACTTGGGAGTTCTTTGGTTCTCCATTCACCTCATTATTTTGATGCCATACCATACTGCTAAAACTTCCACAATAATATAGGGTTTTTCTGCCCTTTTTTCTTTTGGGGGAGGGGGAGTGTACTTGACAACTATGTTTTTTAGTAGAATTGGCTGGAAATGCATAATCATCCTCATAAGACAATTTCTTTTTTTTTAACCTCACATATATATTTTTTCTTCTTTATTGATCATTCTATTCATTTACATCTCAAATGATATCCCACTTCCCAGTTTCTCCTCCACTAATCCCCCATGCCATCTATGCCCTCTCTCCCCTCCCCTTTACCTTTATGAAGGTGTTCTCCTACCCAGCCATATTCTCCTACCCCACTGCTCCAGCATTCCTCTACACTGGGATATCGAACCTCCACAGGACCAAAGATCTCCCCTCCCATTGATGACAGATAAGACCATCATCTACTACATATGCATTTGGAGTCATAGATCCCTCCCTATACATTCCTTTGTTGATGGTCTAGTCCCTGGGAGCACTGTGTGGTCCAGACAGCCAACACTTTATTTTTCTAAATTGTAAAGCCTACCAATTAACATCTATGCTAACATCTACTATATTCCCATTTTCCTTCAATCAATAAAAATTAAAGTTCTATCAAAAATGAGTAATGAAATCTTATAAGTTTTAAATAAAAGTGGCTGGGAAGGTGGCAAGGTGGATTGGAGCATTTGCTGGTTTTCCAATGACTTATGTTCAGTTCCCAGCACCTGAGTCAAAATACTCATAACTATCTATAACTTAGCCCTAAATTTGACATCTATATCACATCCTTTCCTAACAAGATTCAGTATTTTTTTCCAAAGAGGGGGTGGCATATTTTAAGAGGAAAAGGTAGTGGCTGATTGAAGCAAAACCATGGTTTGAGGATTTAAAAGGGCATTTGCACACATGATTGATAGTAACAGTGACTCTGTGCCTCTCTGCACAATGCCTACATAAGATCCAGCTCTGCCTCCCCCACAAAAAAAAAATCCTACCTAAGAGCTAAGAGATGATCAGGAAATTGTACTCTTTCTGAGGAGCTTTGGGCAATTGATGTCTGCTGGAGAGATGGCCAACTTTCTTCAAGGATGTGGCCTCTGTGAGGCTATTAATACTTAAGTAAATGGACCTACACTCACATGCTTATTGATATCACTAAATGAACTCAATGGGTTCAAATAAAAAGATAAAATACAGGAAACTAGGAGGGAATGGTAGTGGTAGGGATGGAAAGTTATTAGAGTGGAAGGGATGGGTATGAACTTGGTCAATGCACATTGTATACATGTATGAAATTCTCAATCAATCAATACATAATAATGTTAACTTAAAATCAAGCTGTCTTTACTCTGCATTCTGGCTTAAGCTCACAGGCAGTTAATTTATACCTAGATTATAACTCAGATATCCAGGAGGCACAGGTTCTTTGAAATTCGTGAATCTGAATTTATATCTCTTTTCCTCAAATGGGTAGCCTGCCATTCTTTTAAAGAATTAGCATACAGCATTTGTGTTTTGAAGTCTTCATTGTAATTGCTAGAGGAGAAAAGTTTAAATTAGATGATTAAATGCTATAGAACCATTTATTTTAAGTTTGTACTTGCAAACTAGTAACTGTACTTATACTAATGTAAAACAAACAAAATTAATCAAAGAAACAAACAAAAACACACTAGCAACATACAGAAACACAACCTTCTGTAAAAGTGGCTGTCAGTCTTTGCTTATAAGCTGTGCTTTCTTCTGCATATTGATTTTGATGGGAACTAGGAAAGTATATAGAAAGGAGCCAAGAAAGGCTAAAAGAGAGGATCAAGATAGAACCATGACATGTCAGTAAGATCTTAGAAGTCAGAAAATAGATAGAAGATAAAACCCAATTCTATAGGGAGGAAGCCAGGAAATAAACCTTTTATATCAAATAATCCATGAGATCTTAGAATCCCAAGACACTGGGTGCCTCTGGGGAAGAACTGTTAACTAATATCAATTCCACAAGAAATATTTATGTTCTATGGGCCCTACTTCTGTTTGAAAATATAGTTAAGTTGCTCTAACATGCCTGGCATGAAAAGCCTGGGTAAGCTCATCTCTTCACCCAAAGATAGACGTGAGAACTGAAGAGAGGGCATTAAGCAATGTTCTTTTAAAATATCAGAAGATTATTTAGACAATGTACAGAGACTGAGACATTTGAGAACAGTAAATCTTAAATGCGATGTCTTCATCAAACTCCCCCCTCTCCTCTGAGGCCAAGGAACTCTAGAACAGAAGGCAAGAACATTGCACCAACTCAAGGAGATGGAGGACTCCAAGGAAGCAGTGTCTTCTGGACACAAGAGCAGTGACGCACATCACAGAGACTGTGCAGCACTCACAGGGCCTGCAGTCGTTCAAGCTAGACATGGTTCCAGGGTAAAGGGGGAAGTGGGCATGGCCACCCATCCCTCACCAAGAAGTTATCTCCAAAGAGTATCCTCTTGCAAAGGAAAAAGAATTGTTTGTTCCAAAGGAATCTCACTGGGTATATTAACTACACTTAATACAAGGGCCTATGCTCAGCACTATTTGGTAAACATGAACCCAAGCAATGGTGTTTTTCTAGATCTTTTTTATCTCATGTTTCTTGTGTGTTTTCCTTTTACCTTCTGAGTTTTTGTTTGATTGCCCATTTGTTTGTTGGGGGGGGAAGAGAGAGAGAGATAGAGAGAGATAGAAAGAGAGAGAGAGAGAGAGAGAGAGAGAGAGAGAGAGAGAGAGAGAGAGAGATAAGAGAGTGGAGGTGGATCTGGGAAAGAGAAACCATGATCAGAAAATAGTTTGAAAAGTTTTTTGTATATACAAATAATCAGATGATTAAGTCAATGTCAACATAAAAGTTTCCTCTATTTATGGTTTTCAAAATCACAGACAAAGTTTCTCTGTAGAAAAATTCAGACTTGGGGACTAGCGCAAGCAAATGCTAATTTCCAGTTATTAGTGCTGTGACAAACCAATTTCCTTTTCTTTCTGAACATTTGCTTCATATATTTGACCAGCATCTATGGCAAGGAGATATGCTATGTTGGCTTGAAATTAAGATACAATATTAGGCTCTAGACAATATTATCTCCCATCAAGCAAATGGAACTCTCAGGATGAACCAAAACAGTCTTTTACTGACAGCAGGATAAGGGAGGAGAATCATTGTGAGTTTGAGGCTAGCCTAGGCTACATAATGACATAGCGCTAATCTGTCTTGGTTAAATAGTGAAATCTAGTCTCATGTTAAAAAACAAACAAGTGAATAAACAAACAAGCACAAGAATAGATGAGGCCAGAAAAAAGGAAAGGAGAACAGAAAAATGATAGGGGAAGAGAGAAAAGAAGAGAATTCCACAGGAGCTATGACTTTTTCCTAAGCTTCATAGCACACAATGTCTTCCTTCATGAGAAAACCAACTAGATGTCACTCACCAGGACAATGCAGTATTAAAGCAGTTTGATGCTAAGGAACACTGCTTCACAACAAGAGTGGCAAGTCTGTAGTCCAAGCAGACAATAAAAATCAAGCAGAAAAAAAAAAAACACAACATGATTTCAAACATGTGAAGCTGCTGTTGCTGACTGCCGGTTAGTGCCGCCCAGCATCTGTCTTCCCTACTTCTTCTGATTGCCTGCCAACTATGAGAACCACAGGAATTGACTGCAGGCAAACAAAGATCTGGACGCAGGATGGTAATCTTCGCCACAAAATTAATAGGCTGTTCTGGAAAACCTCACCTTCAGGAGACTTTCACTCTTCTTTAATGTGTTCTGATTTTTTTTTCCTGAGATGTCTGGTCAGCAGAATCCCATGGAATTGTATAGCAGGCAGCAGAGAACATGTGATTATCACATAGAAAGTGTAGGAAATATGGTATCTTTTTCAAAGAAAATATTTTAGTTCTCAACTCAATTTTTAGACACTTAGTATAAAGATAACAACTAGTTGTTAAGTGACAGACATAATCATAAAAAAAGAAGCCTATCCTCCCATACTCTGACTTTGATGTATCCTGTTAATTGATTAATTAAATATAAGAGTTTACCTCTGCTCTTTGACTTCCTAAACAACAAATTGTCTCTTGGCTTCATTATCAAGTAGAAACACACAGTTAAATGATAAGATAGGAGGTTGATAATTGATTAATAGTAGATAATAGAAATATAGAAGATAATTTATGGATAGGAAGAACTTAATAAGGATGTATTTAATACAGAGCTATGTTTCAATCAAATTAAAACCCAGACACACACACACACAAACACACACACACACACACACATACATGTGAGCATCAGTCAATAAGAAGCATTTAATTCATGAAAACATAACCGACTAGAACACATACCCTAGCTGCCAGCAATACAGTACTACCTGTACATTGCATGTACTGGGCTTATCAATCTTACTTCTCACGTGTCTTGGCTGAACTTCCAGAACAGCTCTTTACAAAAGCCCCTACATTCAAGAATCACTCTGAGCTCAAATAATTTTGGTAACATTGATATAAAATTTCAATTTTAACAATATGGCATGAGAGTATACCAGTATTTATCCACTGGGAAATATCTTATGAAAAGTGAAATTTAAAAAAAAAAAGCCCTCCAAACAGTAATAAAAACACTCCAAACCCAAGTATTATATACTTTGGAGATTTTTCAAGTGCAGTCACATTGATTCTCCAAAATTCAAAAAAAAAAAAAAAAAAAAAAAAAAAAAATAGTAAGATAAGGACAGAACTTCCAATTGTTTAAGAACAAATTATAGTTAAACAAAAACTTTTAGTATGAAAATTATAGTTGAGGTTTCTTTCTCCTTTTTTTTCTGATGAGAATGGCCCTGTGTAGAAAATTGAAGAATTGTATCCATTATTATGTATACAATATTCACTTAAACTATTTATTTTATTTACTGATTATTCTCAGCATATGGAAAGGGATTGGTTACCTAGAAAGTTATTAATACCTAAAAGTTCAATATAATTTACTAGGTACATTGATTTTCTTTATCTTCAACTACAACTTCAATACATCCTAACTGCTCACAGGACATTTTATAGACTAACCCAGACACACTTGACACAATGTTAGACACACCATCTTTGCTAACTAGCTGAGTCTAAATTATCTTGTGATATTGTCTAACTTCTTTATGGTAGCATGATGTTTTGTTAAGCTCTTGTGAGTCATTCTTGCCTTCTTGTTCTCACTGTGTCTTCTTGTCCCTTCCCTCTATCTCCCTATTTCCCTCCCTCCTCTCTCCATGTGCTTGTGGCTAGCCTCTTCTCCTCTTCTCTCTCTCTCTCTCTCTCTCTCTCTCTCTCTCTCTCTCTCTCTCTCTCTCTCTCTCTCTCTCTCTCTCTCTCCCTCTCTACCTTTCTCTGTCTCTACTACCCTCTCAACTTCCCTCCACATTCCCTGAATAAACTCTTATTCTATAAATAAATAAATAAATAAATAAATAAATAAAGCTCTTTTGAGTTACCGTCACCTATGCTACACAGTTGCACTTGAACCTTTGAACTTCCTTTTCACAGATAGATATCTGCTAAGGTACATGATTTCTTTTACTGAGTATTGCTTTGGCTTTCATTCCAATACCATCTTTTTTCACAGAGACTGGATTTGGATATTGTGTTGAAACACAGACTGATTTGCTGTCTTGCTAGACATGTCAGTTATCTCCTTCTCTAGAAACAACCAAAACAAGAGCAACAACAAAAGGAACAAACAAACAGCAACAAAAAGGAAAAATTCACACATTGAGAATAGTGCTGTGGACTATGGTAATATTAATCAAATGCTGCTGGAGTATATAAAACTTTAATTATTTTAACAAATTCACTGTGTGGAATATGACACAATACAAAAGTTGGTATTTTGGTTCAGCATGTAAAAAAGGAAAGAAAAAGCAACTATAAGAAATTTGAAATTAGTATTTGTAATTCAAATAAACTACTAAAAATTCAAATTAGCCTAGCAACCACAGATCAAAATGCCACATTTCTTAGACTGTATGTATATAGGAACAATCTTATAGAATTCAGCAAGCAATATTAGTTTATGTAAGTAGATTTAATAAGATCTGAATAAAATAATCCAGTTGATCAATGCTCGCATAAACGAACATATACTGAAATTCTTAACAGGGTTAGTCTGATGAGAATAAGTGAACTCAAACAGTTCTGTTTTTTTTTTAATTAGATATTTTCTTTATTTACATTTCAAATGTTATCCCCTTTCCTGGTTTCCCCTCCAAAAATCCCCTATCCCCTCATTCTTCTCTTGCTCACCAACCCACCCACTCCCATTTCCCTGTCCTGGCATTCCCCTTCACTGGAGCATTGAGCCTTCACAGGCCCAAGGGCTTCTCCTCTCATTGATGACTGACAAGGCCATCCTCTTCTACATATCTGGCTGGAGCCATGGGTCCCTCCATGTGTATTCTTTTGTTGGTGGTTTTCTCCCAGGGAGCTTGGGGGGAGTTCTAGTTGGTTTATATTGTTGTTCCTCTTATGGGGTTGCAAACCCCTTCAGGTTCTAACCAGTTCTTTATGTTTCTAGGTACTGCAGACATTGTGTGAGGAGCATGGGTACTTTCAGAAGGTTAGCTGTGTTTAACCATACTGTCACATCTCTGGTTCTGATAACTACAACAGATGATGCTGAGCTTAACCGTTCAGTCACTTTAGCCTTGAAATGATTGACTTTACACCCTCAGAACAAGCTCCTCCAGCTCCTCAATTGTGGTTTGGCATGTGTGAATGGAAATTTTTTTAAGTACTCGTGACTACATAATTTAGGTGCAAAAGAATAGCTATTATGGCCACAGACCCTTATCATTACACTGCATTTCCTGTGATTATTTTACATTAACTGGATCACTACCTCTTATAACATCTCATCAAAATAAAGTCTTGAAAGGTATCAATCGCAAAACCAAGCAGTTTGTCTTTGTGTGTGAAGATCATAGAGGTTCGTTTGTAAGCCACAGTCTTTTGCTAGTGTTCTACAGAAGTAGTCTTTACTACAATCATTAATTACAGAGACAATATCCTCAGTGTTTTCCAGTTTCACAAGGACATTCTATCTTCAAGGTAAAATACATACATTTGATTATATACATTCTTAAGAAATTTTGCACAAGCTCTGACCCATTTGTTAAATTTTAAAATAAAATTCTCTTTAAAAAACTAGAAAGCAATGAGGGATATGGCTCTAGTACATTCATATATTTACTGGCCCTTTAAGACGGGAATCTTCGCTCTCTCTTCTATACCTATTATCCTTAGGTTTGGTCTTCTCATTGTGTCCTAGATTTCCTATATGTTTTGGATTAGGAGCTTTTTGCATTTTGCATTGACTGTTGTGTCAATGTTTTCTATGGTATCTTCTGCCCCTGAAGAGACTCTCTTCTTCTATCTCTTGTATTCTGTTGGTGATGCTTGCATCTACGACTCCTGATATCTTTCCTAGGTTTTCTAACTCCGGGGTTGTCTCCCTTTGTGATTTCTTTAGTTTCTATTTCCATTTTTAGATCTTGGATAGTTTTGTTCATTTCCTTCACCTGTTTGATTGTATTTTCCTGTAATTCTTTAAGAGATTTTCGTGTTTCCTCTTTAAGGGCTTCTAGTTGTTTACCTGTGTTCTCTTGTATTTCTTTAAGGTAGTTATTTATGTCCTTCTTAAAGTCCTCCATCATAGTCATGAGAAGTGACTTTAGATCTGAATTTTGCTTTTCGGGTGTGATGGAGTGTCCAGGACTTGCTATGGTGGGAGAATTGGGTTCTGATGATGCCAAGTAACCTTGGTTTCTGTTGCTTCTGTTCTTATGCTTGCCTCCTGCCATCTGGTTGTCTCTAGTGCTCTCTGCCCTCACTATATCTGACTGTATTCTATCTTTCCTATAATCCTGGTTGAATCAGAACTCTTCAGTCTCTGAGATCCTGTGATTCTGGGATCCTGTGATCCTTAGATTCTGGGTGTGTCCGAGTTCCTGGGTATCAAGCTTGCCTTTGTGACCCTGAGATCCTGGTGTGACCAAGCTCTAGGGGCTGTGTGACTAGCTGCCAAGTTTGTGGCCAAGGTAGACTGAAAGGAACCCTAGCCACTGGTCAGGTGGGGTTTCTATGTCCCTGGATCCTGCTGGTCCCAGTTACTCCTGGTGGACTTGGAACAGATGTTGTGTTCTCCTTACCCCTGATCCTAAGATCCTGGGTGTGCTAGAGTGCCTGGGAGTGGAGCCCCCTCCCGGGGCTGTAGGAATGGCCGTTGAGTTCATGCCGAAGGCAGACCGGCCTATAATTCATCCTCTTCACAACACATTTCTACAATGTCATGCAATTCACAAAGTCTGTGAGTCCTCATTGTCAGACCAATGAGCAAAATCTATGTTGATTTCTGTTAGAAATACCAGATGTTACTTAGTCTAATTCTATGTGAAGGTAAAAATTATTTAAAATGCATGTACCAACTCACCCGTGCATATGGAAACCTCAGTCTAATCCTAAAATAGATAGTTAGGGAAGAAAGTGAGACAAAAACAGAAAATAGCAGAGAACCACACCAAAATAGAAAAGAGCGATAATTCTTGTCTTCATGAAACAAACCTTGCCTTGTTTTGACTAGCAACCACATCTTTGTTGGGTATCCTGGGGAAGTTTGGATTTAGTGGCTTTAAAGATTCTGAATGAGTAGGGAGTATGCATTCTTTTATGACATAGAGAAAAAGTAATTTTGTAATGAAAATTTGTAAAAGACTAGACTGAAAATGTTTCTTCAGAAGGAACACTATGAAATACACTAAAGTGAGGAGAGGGAACTTGTAGAGTCCACTTCCTGTGGAGGAACAGGACATCAAGTGGAGGGATGAGGTTGCCATTCCACAGTCAAAAACTCTGACCTAGAATTGTTCCTGTCTGAAAGAACTGCAAGGACAAAAATGGAGAAGAGCCTGAGGAAAAGGAGGTCCAGTGACAGGCCCAAAGTGGGATCCATCTCAAGGGGAGGTCCCAAGGCCTAACACTATTTCTGATGCTATGGTGTGCTCACAAACAGGGGCATACATGACTGCCCTCAGAAAGGCCCAACCAGCTGCTGAAAAAGTCAGACACAGATATTTACACCGAACCAATGGACAGAAGCTGGTAATCTCTCTGGCCGAATTAGGGAAAAGCTGAAAGAAGCTGAGGAGGAGGGTGACCCTAAAAGGATGACCAGCAGTCTCAACTAACCTGGACCCCTGAGCTCTCTCAGACACTGAGCCACCAACCAGGCAGCATGCACCAGCTGATATGAGGCCCCCAACATATATACAGCAGAGCACTTCTGGGTCTGGACTCGGAGATGCACCTAACTCTCAAGAGACTTGAGGCCTCAGGGAGTGGGGAGGTCTGATGGGGTGGAGTTTGAGGGTGGGGACATCCTCTTGGAAAAGGAGGGAGGAGGCATAGAATGTGGAACAAAGGGTGGACTAGAAGGGGATAAAAAAAGATTAAAGATTAAATAAAAAAGAAAGAATTACTCTAAAATTTAGAATTTTAATGTGGGGCTCCCTGAAAACTACTGGTATCCTCAGAGTTCACTGAAAAACTTAGATAGATGCTAAAATGAATGTACAGTCTTGTTTGGTATATTATGCATTTCCTTGGTTAGATCAATTTTTAGCAACATTCACTGAGTAGACACTTATTTGGCAAACCATATTCTAAATGCTTGAACTGAGTTGGCATAGTAGATGGTGCTATGTCTATTTGCACATTCTTCCTGCAAAAAAGAATCATTCCCCTCATGCAGCATAAGGGGGATACAATGCTTTACTCTCATGCCTGACTTTTCCATATGACTTGCACACTAATAGTGAGTGATCCAAATATGTGCCTCATCAGAGAGATGCATTGAAAGCTTTACTCAATAAGCTATTTCTGGCCTCTGCATTTCAGACCTAGAGAATGCTCATGTATCTTTCTTTTTTTCTCTCTTATTTATTTATTTATTTATTTACACTCCAGATTTTATTCCCTGCTCCCTGGGGTCCACCCTCCAACTGTTCCATATCCCATACCTCTTCCCTGTCTCTCAGTCTCCATGAGAATGTCCCCACCCCCACCCACCCAGATCTCTAAACTCCCTGGGCCTTCAGTCTCTTGAGGGTTAGGTGCGTCTTCTCTGATTGAACCCAGACCCGGCAGTCCTCTGTTGTATATGTGTTGGGGGCCTCATATCAGCTGGTGTATACTACTTGGTCCAGTGTCTGAGAGATCTCCAGGGTCCAGGTTAATTAAGACTGCTAATCCTCACCTCCTCACCTTCTTCCAGCCTTCCCCTAATTCAACCACAAGGTTCAGCTGCTTCTGTCCATTGGTTGGGTGAAAATATCTGCATCTGACTCTTTCAGCTGCTTGTTTGGTCTTTCAGAGGACAGTCATGCTAGGTCCCTTTCTGTGAGCTCTCCATAGCCTCACTAATATTGTCAGGCCTTGGAACTTCCCCTTGAACTGGATCCCACTTTATACCTGACCCTGACCTTCTTTTCCTCAAGCTCCTCTCCGTTTCCATCCCTGCAGTTCTTTCAGACAGGAACAATTATGGGTCAAAGTTTTGATCTTGGGATGGCAACCCCCTCCCTCATTTGATGCCCTCTCCCTACTGTCAGGCATTCCATCTAAGGTTCCCCTCTTTGAATCCTGAAATACACCTCCCAGGTCTCTGGTGCATTCTGGAAGGTCCCCCTAACCTCCCACCTCCTGAGGTTGCCTATTTCCATTCTTTCGGCTGGCCCTCAGAGCTTCAGTCCTTTTCCCTCAGCCAATATCAGATCAGGTCCCACTCTCCCCCTGACCCGTCCATTTTCCCTCTCAGGTCCCTCCCTCCATCCCTACTTGTCATTGCTTTCTTCTCCCTTCCAAGTGAGACTGAGGCATCCTCACTTGGGCCCCTCAGCTTGTTGACCTTTTTGAGTTCTGTGGACTTCATTTTGGGTATTATTCTGTACATTTTTGGTTTTTTCCTAATATCCTGGATCAAGGAAGTACAGCCCAGCAGAATCTAGCAAGTAGAGTCCAGAATTGCTTAGAATAACACACAATCCTCATGTAATGTAAACAAAAGTATATATGTGTACAAGCAACAGATATAGCTGCATAGTATACACTGTATCACAAATTTACTTATAGAACTGGTGAACCATGTAGGTAGCACTTCATCATTATAGAGGTAATGACCTATGTATAATTAAATGCAGGTCTAGTATCTTGAATCTAAAAAGCCCAAATTAAAAATTCTTTTATATCCAACACTTTTTTGAGAACTTACCTATTATTGAATGTAAAAGTGTCCTTCTGAACTCCAGTAGTGGCAAGCAATATAAACGCACATAACTAAAACAATTGGACAAAATTGCCTGCAGGATAGAAATGTAAGAAAACAAAATATACACAAAGCATAAATCATGTGTATCATGTCTTATGATCAATTCCCAAAAGTTCTCATTTCACATATGCAAATGGTTCATGTTCTGCAAATATAAAAATTCCAAAAACAGGTCCCAAGATTTATAGACTCAACTGTATGTCTAAGAAAATAATCATACTTGAAAAGTATATAATCATTATCATACTTGAAAAGTATATAATCAAATCTGTGCTGCCCATATGCCCACAGGTATGGAAATACCCCCTGGAGCAGAACTGATTTAACAGGAACCACACCCCTCAAGACAACTGATTCTTCCTCCTTTTGTAGCAGTCAAGTATCTACAGTTCCTCAGCTGGATGTTAATGGATTGGAAACCCATCCCCCTTCCATCAAGGAGTCCTTACTATCATGATCTTATGCCAGCAGCCACAGCTGTTGTGAATTCATGAATGCAGTGGTCCTGTCATGTCTAGGAGACATTTTTTTTTTGTCCCAGTTTTCCCTTTGATCTCTGCCTTTTACAATCTTTCCATCCACACTTCCACAATGGTCCCTGAACTTTGTGGAGAGAAGGTAGATACAGATGCCCCACTTAGTACTGAGTTCTACTCAATCCTAGTCTATATACATTGACCAGTTTTGGGTTTTACAACTAACCAACATTTCATGTGTGATGGAACTTCTCTTTTAAGAGCTGCACTCATCTATTGGTAGAGACATAAAACTTTGAGGGCAGTTCGATACTATTTATCTTTACCAAAATAATATTATGTTCACTTCTGTAGCCTACAGGCTCTCAAGCATCAGTTCTTGGCCAGATTTAGTGTCACACATGCATATCTCTATTTTCCCTTGTGGAATAAGTAGGCCTTAAAGCCAAACAAAGTAGTTGGTTACACCCATAATGTTTGTGCCAGTACTGGACATATGTTCCCAAGCTGGTCATTACTATTATCTTTTAAGGTTTATAACTAAGTAAGACTGTTGACTTTTCTCTCATACATGACTGCATTGCACCTTTTACTACTATGACAACAAGCCATCAGGCAAGATACTTCTTGATCAGAATTACCTTAATTTTTCCATGTCCTGTGACCAAAGTATGTGATCTTCAGTAACAATATCCTGTCATCAAGAACAATGGCAATAGACTATATTGTTTGAAGTAACTCTGAATAATAACCAATAACTCAAGTGGAGATAACCCAAACCTGGCCTTGTACTTTTTACTTAGCCACCTGTGGCTTCTTGAAGGAACATTTATGTTAACTCAACTTTATTTGCATGTGTGTGTGTGTGTGTGTGTGTGTGTGTGTGTGTGTGTGTGTCTGTGTGTGTGTGTGATACATAGGAAATTCAGAAAGTAGAAAGTTTGTATATAGATTCTTCAAACATCACTGTTGTAAGCTCCTTTCTTCCAATCCTTCCTCTTTCTTGCCCTTCCTTCCATCCCTTTCCCCCTTAAATCTATGTCCCCATTAATTCCTCTTTCCCTTTAACAGCCCTTGTATTATATTATCTCCCTCACTTAAGATATTTCTATTCTTTACCACCAAATGGACTTCTTTTATTTTCCTGAGTTCCAAACTAAACACACAAATCTAAATATCCTAGAGTAGGATCCACATATCGGTGAAAACATGCAATGTTTTCTTGTATCTGGTTATCTCACACAGTACAATGTTTTCCAGTCTAATCTATTTATCCACAAATTTCATTTCACTTTGCTTTACAGTTAAATAAAATTTCATTGTATACAAGTATCACATTTTTGTTATATGTTTATCTGTTGATGAATATCTCAGGTATTTCTGTATCTTAGCTATTGTGAAAAGTGCAGCCATGAACACAAATGAACATCTGTTTCTGTAGTAAAACATGGTATATGACCAGAAGTAGGATAGCTGGATCAAAACTTAAAATAGGTCCATCATAAGTAAACTGGTTTTTAAAAGTGTCCTGTTTTGTGCTCCCTAAATTATAGGCTTATAAAACCATACTTTAGAATTACCTTTTCTTTTACACTATAATCCCTTCATTGAACTCATGCATATTGGATGACTTTAATGTACTGTCATTATACCCAAAAGATGTTTATCCTGTTTGAATCACAAGAATCAAGAGAAAGTAAGTCATATAGTCCTCTCTTTATTGTGTATAAAGGATTTTTGCAATGCTTATATGTAGAAGACCAATATCCTAACTTAAGAATTTTTGGAAAAGGTTATTTTGAGTTATTTTGAATCAGTGACATAAGCATTTGGTGACACTGAGAGAGACAGAAAGACAGTTTTAAAATATTAATTCTAAAAATCAATGGAAAAGACTAATAAATAGAATAAGTAAAAATATATGGACACTTTTGTAATGGACACATGTTAGAGAGTGAAAGTGAGAGAGTTTGTTCATTGTCAATTGGAGACATAAGAAAATCCATTATTTCACCTTATGTAACCTACTTTAACATATCTCAGTTGACAATTCACATTGAATGCTAAAACTTAGAAATTTTTTTGAAAATTTAGTTTCTGTATCTAAACCCATAGTTATATATCTAATTAAAAGTGAGATTTTCAAGATTTGTATGGTAAATTTCATAAATTATCAGAATATCACATTGTTTGTGACTTTTATATAGATAGAAACTTTGTGCTCTAAATAGACCAAGGCAAGGTAGTACTTTTAAACTTGACTGTGAGAGGAACAATCTCTATTTTTTGGACTTAAGTTGTAGTTTCTAAATTTCAATAATTTCAGAAACAATTTTTCAGTTTGTATATAGCACTAGAAGCACTAGACGAGAGACACAAGCAGAGACAGTGCAATTTTAAATAGCAATTGAACTCACTATTTTATATTTCCTTAGCAAATGAATAAAAATAAAATAAGTGAACAGAAAGAAAGGAAAACATTGTCTTTCTTTGCTATGCATCATTTATTATTTCATGTACATATAGATGAGTTAGTAATGACAAAATGAGCTGGCTCAGAAATTTCCAAGCTCTTGTCCCTTACTAGTATAGTACAGTGTTTTGAATCACATTGGCTCCTGAGTTTTTTGTCTTGTTAACATTTGTTTGTTCCATGTCAACCTCTCACTTAGTTTCCTTACAATTTAGCTTCATTTACAGTATATTGAAAAGCATGCATTCTACAGCACCAATTTCGCACTATATTCTATGTTTATGGATTATAGCTTTGTTGACATACTCAGAGGTGGCTTACAGACCTTTGCCACAATTTCTGTATCACAGCGTGTGAAAATATTCCATTGTATTTAACCATTCTTATAGTCACAGACATGTACATATTTGTATTACTAAATTTGTGGTGCCACAAAAAATTATACCTATATTTTTATATGTCTCCTTTCATATGTTGCATGAAATTTCTATAGTACATATTTGGAACAGAAATTATTTGGATATAAGGTATATGTATATTCAAATTCACACTGTATTGAACTATTATTTTTGATGTAGGATTACTATACAATTCCACAAGCCATGTAACCATATGCATGAACTGTTATTCATATCTATATGAATATTAAATATTAGTCAATGTCACAATTTGTGCTTCCAAGTATAAAATGAAACCATTTGTGGCTTATTTTGAAATCCCACAGTTGTTTTCAGCAGCATCAATTTTTTTTCTTATACATACTATTTAGATTTCCTACATCTTAAGAGTTGTTGATGTTTGACAATATTTATTTATAGATATCCTAAATGTCTAATTACAAATCTGCTTTTGTATGTATGTTTTGAACATGTCTTCTTTAGTGAGGGTTAAGGCCTTTTGTTTTAAAGTTTATAAAAATATAGCATATAATGTTTTATTTTCAATATTCTTTAAAACTTTCAGCTGATGCTTATAGTAAAAGCAAAAGAATAATATGAATAATATTTTATAATTTTTTGGATTTATTAAATCATAAAATACTACTTAAGGGAAATTTCATTTCAAAAATAAATAAGATTAAAAACAGTTTTCTGGAGGCTAGGATTTTCTTGATCATTGTTGAGACCATATTAATTTTAGAACACTTTATTTTAAAATAAAGATATTATCTTATATGGAAACTGTTGGGGGTATTCATTTATGTCAGGGCACAAGTGGGTGTCAGTGGAAGTCTCAAATTTTGGTTCTTCTCTGATATATGGTTTCATTGACACTGCATATACCAGACTAGATGACTCTTATCTCCTAGGCATTCTCCTATTTCTAATTCCCATCTTCTTGTAGGAGCACCAGTATTACAGATTGTACAATATGTCACATGGTTTTTCTGCATCCCAACTCAGGTCTTCAGGCTTGTGCAGAAGGTACCTTAATCACTTAGTCATTTTAAGAATTCATTAGTTAGTGCTCTAACAAGCCCAGGGTCAGAAGTGAGGAGGAAACAACATCTGTCCCAACACCAGGAGTAACTGGGACCAGCAGGATCCAGGCACGCAGGAACTCTGGCAGCCCAGTGGCACTGGTTCCTTCTGGTCTGTCTGGGTCAGTGCCCTGAGCAGACTTTGGGCACAAACTCCGCAGTCAGTCCAAAACACCCAGATGAAGCTCCACTCCCAGGCTCTCTAACACGCCCAGAATCACATGACCCCAGACTCACAGGATCATAGAGACAGCTTGACTATGAGGAATTCTGACACAACCAGGATCACAGGAAAGATAGGGTCCAGTCAGATTTAGCCAGGGCAGGTAGCACTAGAGATAACCAGATGGTGGGAGCAAGCATAAAAACAGAAGCAACATAAAGCAAGG
Source organism: Mastomys coucha (assembly GCF_008632895.1). Taxonomy (NCBI): domain Eukaryota; kingdom Metazoa; phylum Chordata; class Mammalia; order Rodentia; family Muridae; genus Mastomys; species Mastomys coucha. Next base: position 61,674,242 of record NW_022196898.1, on the reverse strand, counting down.
TTACTTGGCACTATCCAAACCCAATTCTCCCACCATAGGAAGTCCTGGACATACCATCACACTGGAAAAGCAAGATTCAGATCTAAAATCACTTCTCATGATGATGATACAGGACTTTAAGAAAGACATAAATAACTCCCTCAAAGGGATACAGGAGAACACAGATAAATAGCTAGAAGCCCTTCAAGAGGAAACACAAAAAGTCCCTTAAAGAACTACAGTAGAACACTATCAAACGGGTGAAGGAAATGAACAAAATCATCTAGAATCTAAAAATGGAAATAGAAACAATAAAGAAATCAGAAAGAGAGACAACCCTAAAGATACAAAACCTAGGAAAGAAATCAGAGTCATAGAGGCAAGTATCACCAACAGAATACAAGAGATAGAAGAGAGAACCTGAGGTGCAGAAGACACCATAAAAAACATTGACACAACAGACAAAAAAAATATGCAAAAAGCAAAAAGCTCCTAACCCAATACATTCAAGAAATCCAGGATTCAATGAGAAGACCAAACCTAAGGATAATAGGTATAGAAAAGAGTGAAGACTCCCAATGTAATGGGCCAGTAAATATCTTCAATAAAATTATAGAAGAAAACTTCCCTAACCTAAAGAAAGACATGCCCATGAACATACAAGAAGCCTACAGAACTCCAAATAGCCTGCACAGAAAGAAATTCCTCTCATCACATAATAATCAAAACACCAAATGCACTAAACAAAGAAAGAATTTTAAAAGCAGTAAAGGAAAAAGATCAAGTAACATATAAAGGCAGGCCTATCAGAATTACACCAGACTTCTCACCAGAAACTATGAAAGCTAGAAGATCCGGGGCAGATGTCATACAGACCCTAGGAGAACACAAATGCCAGCCCAGGCTACTACTATACCCAGGAAAACTCTCAATTACCATAGATAGAGAAAACAAGATATTCCATGACAAAACGAAATTTACATATCTTTTCACAAATCCAGCCCTACAAAGGATAATAGATGGAAAATACCAACACAAGGAGCAAAACCACACCCTACAAGAAGCAAGAAAGTAACCTTTCAACAAACCCACATAAACCTAATTCCACCTCTAACAACAAAAATAACAGGAAGTAACCATTACTTTTTCTTAATATCTTAATATGAAAGTAAATATTACCACCATATCCTAATCAATTGAAATCCAAAAATATGAGGAACTAGAAATTTGTTGACTGTCATCTAATGGTCTCTCTAATTTGCTAGTTGGAGAAATAGGTCCAATATTGTACAATCCATATACACTTTCTGTTTGTTTGTACATGACAGTGTCTTGCTGAATACCGCATAATAGTCTTGAAATTAGGCTTCTCCTATCCCAGCCTCTCTATTAGTAGGATTGTTTACTTGATGTTTCTACACTAAATTATGGTTTTCAGAACAGCTTACATATTTCAAAAGCATTTATACAGCTAAAAGAAACATAGACAATTGACTTGGTAGGTGACTTGTAAGAGAACAACAGTGAGACTGAATGCTTTACTTGACGTTTGTAACTCTTGTATCAAGTTTGAAGAAGAGGACTTTATAGTTACCCTTTTTCTGAGCTAAATGCTTTTCCAAATTATCACAGCCAATGAACCAGATTCTTACCCTCACCTAATGTCTGTCCCACTCTCCAAGCAGAACCATTGTTCATTGAAACAGTTGGTGAATGACTTTATGGATAGACCATCTTAATCCACACACCATTTCTTAAATGAATGTAACCTGTTCTCTGTGGGTTGAGAATAAAGACACTCAGTCAAGTCAAATAGCTTTGACCATAGCAGGAAGTCTGTATCCAAAAATCGTACCTACAATTCATTCCTTGGTGCAGCAGAACTGTCAACTCTCAGCTTAGCTAAGATGGAGGTAAAATCCTTTGGTGATGTGAGGGTCATTGAAGTACAGCCTTATTACAATGAAATCCATTGTCTAAAAATTGTTCTTATTTTGGGCTTGTACCACAGTAAGAGCCAAGATTTTAAACTACTAAATATAAAACAAACAAATAAACAAATAAACAAAAAGTCTTTATATATTTATGTTCATTTAAAAAATAGTAATATTGATGTATTATTTTAAAATATACAGTTAATATGTTTGGAATTATTTAAAATTTTTATTGAGAAAAATGTATACATTTTCAGTATTGCTGTAGGCAAGCATCTCCATAAGACTGTTAAATTGATTGTTGTTTTATATCAAACAACTTTTATAATATTCATTTTTGTTGTTATATTTTATAAATTTTAAAGAATATGACAAAAAAGATATTGTAGGTATTGAATGTGGATCTCTGGGAGGAGTTGGGGTACAAAAGGGAAATAAGAATGTGATTTAATTCTATTTACTTAAAATCTTTTTAAATGTTAACAAATTCAGATAAATTGAAATCATGTACCTTTTCTCATCATAATGCAATAAAATTTAAATCAATAAAAAAAATTTAAAAAAGAGTTCATTAGCTTGAGCTCTTGACTCTACATTTTGAGTTGAGACATTATTATTGACTTTTGGCACTAGAGAATGCAAAATCAATATATATTTGCAACCAAAACACACTACAAGCCAGTGAAACACATATACTTGAGTAGAGTTTAAAAACACTAAATAAAAACACTTGATACACTACTGGGCCTTTTAGAAAGCTATAAAAATATTCTCTAGTTTTCATTTATACTTTGCAAGGTAAAGTAAAAACTGGTTCTTAATTTATTCAAACCAGCATCATTAACATAAAATGAATACAGTCTGTGTATTAACTAAGTTAACTAATGTGCCACAAAGAAGTCCCACTTTCTCTCTAACTTCTGATTTTAATAGAAAATGAATCAAAAGAACAATGAAATATTTCTCCATTAAAGAAAATATTAGTTTAAGAAAAAGAGTTCAAATCATATATTGCAACCAAAGCATTATATTAAGGTTTATTATTTATTTTAAGTCATAGAAAAAGCTTGAGTTTGTTCAAGTAGCAAACCTCACATATTTCTTTGGAGTCCTCTGTTCTGTGTTTGCCATTGTCTGTGTGGCTCCTTCATATGGGCAGCAGCTGGAGGTTATGCAACATCAAAACCATGAAATGCTCTTCTGCATAATACCCAATATACTTCTTATGCAGAACTGCACAGTGGTACAGCCATGAGCTTAATTAAGTCTTAGATAAATTATACATTTTAATGTACTTTTTGAGAAATGACTTTTGTATTTTTCAGTAATATCATACATCTGACCTATTTTCTTTTATTTAATTGAAAATAGTTTTTTTTTCATGAAATAAATTCTGATTATGGTTCCCCCTCCAAATCCTCCCAGATTCTTCTATTTTCCCACCTTGCTTGCTACCATCTCACCCCACTTCTTTCTTCTCCCTCCTCCCCAGCTACATACCCATCCAAATCCATGACCTTTCTTGTTCTTTCTCAGAAAATGCACAGTCTTCTAAAAGAGAAAAAAATAAATTAAAGAAAAGGAAAACAAACAAGTATAAATAAGACAAAGCTAAAAAAAAAAAAAGAGTCAAAGTAAAATCCCAAGAACTACATATAGATGCAGAGAGATACACATATTCACAGTCACATAAGTCCCATAAAAACACAGAAATGGAAAAACCATTTCATACATAAAAGTCCTGTAAAGTTAAAAAAGAAAAGAGCACAGAGAAAGCATCAAAGCATTATTTCACACACACACACACACACACACACACACACACACACACACACACAATATCATTGAATTCATTTTGGATTTGCCATGGGCCTGTCCTTAAGTGTTGTTTGTATAACCAGTGAGCCTCCACTAGAGAAAACTAAGTTTTTCCTTTGTGAGTGGTTTTCAATTGGAGAGAGTTTCAGGGTTAGGGATGGAGGCTTGTTTCCAGTTTTCCTATCAGCACTAGGACCTCATCTGGCTTAGACATAGGCAGGGCCTGTGCATGCTGCTATCATCTCTGTGAGTTCATATGTGTGTCATTCCTGCCGTGTCTATAAAGCTATGTTTCCTTGGTGGCTCCTATCTCTCTTGCTCTTGCATTCTTTCCAATACTTCTGCATTACCTGATCTCTGAGTGGAGAGATTTAATAAAGACATCTTTTTTAGGGCCAAGTGTTCCGATGTCTCTCAGTCTCTGTCCTTTTTCTGGATGTGGATCTCTGTATTTGTTTCCATCTACTGCAGGAGTAAGATCCTCTGTTGATGACTGAGCATGATCTATGAGTATAGCAGAATGCCATTAGGGGTCATTTTATTGCTAAATTCCTTGTGTATTCTCAGAGGCTCACATAATTTGTTCCTGAATGTTCAAGATTGAGAAAAGAGATATGGGTACAGGCTGACCCTTATAGTCTTCATGAGAGTCTCAAATTTGGCAGCAGACTAGAGTTTATGTCTCAGTTATTCCCTTTACCAGCTATGGAAGTTATTTTCATCTTTAAAGTGAGATAGATAATATTTGTCTTGGATAGACTGCAATGATATACAAGCCTTGTGGCTTTCAAACAGAAGAGTTCTTTTTTACCTTAGTTACACTTGTCATGGGTTGTCTAGACTTTCCATCACATCTGCTGTCTGTGACACAGGTGGAGAGAGAAACAACTATATTAAAAGGTGTGATTAACTGAAGCCAAGGGATTTTCCACAAATAAATACTTAAGTCCAGACATCCCAGGGCACTTCCATGAACAGCACTTCAGTTGCAACTCATCACACAACTCCACCCAAACTAGAGGATGTTAAGGAGAATTCCTTCCACAGGTCTGGGGGGAAAAAGATCTATAAAAATGAGTGCAGCCTGAAGACAACCACAGTGCTCTTAAGGATGTTATACTAGCATACTTGATGACTCTAGCTCAGTGTTCATGGCATATGGTAAACATTTTACTTATGATCCCTTGGGAACATACCCATGATGTGAAGTGAGGATGAAAACATATAGGAGCCAAAGTGTTTGTAGCTACTTTATGATCTATCAAGTTACATTTCTTCAGTGTACATATTATAAAAGTGCGGAAAATATCCACTTTAATTTTAAGCATTTAAAGAAACATTACCATGACTCACCACAATATACCAGCATGAAACCCAGTAATTTAGTCAGAAAGGCTAGAAGTAACATCTTTGAAATACTCTGAATATATTCCAGATTCATGAAACCGAATGGAAGATATCTTCATATAATAAAACATTCATTATTAATTCAAATGAAGAAAGCAATACATTTCACAGTTCACTTTAAAAGATGTTTTGAAGACTAGACCTAGAAAATCAATTCTGTTGCCCAAGGGCTTATAATTATTTATTAATAGAGGTAAGGACTACCATGTCTCTTGTCTTTTTACTCTCAGAGGAAAAACAATTTCTAAAATATTCTGATGTCTAAAGTTCTATGCTCCTAGATTATTCAATTCACAGAATATATTTCGCATTATTAGCAGTTTTCTTTGTTTGAGATAGGGTCTTGCTATGCACCCAAGAGTGTCGCCTTTCTGCCTCAGCCTCCTGAGTGCTTGGATTATAGGTAAAGACACTACATGGACCAGGGATTACAGTTCTTTTTGTTTATTTGTTTGTTTGTTTGCTTGTTTCGTGACAGAGTTTCTCTGTATAGCCCTGGCTGTCTTGGAACTCACTCTGTACACCAGGTTGGCCTTGCAGAAATCCACCTGCCTCTGCCTCCTAAATGCTGGGATTAAAAGCACGTGCCATCACTGCCAGGCCCAGGATTACAGTTCTTATAAAAGGAAAATGTTGGGGCTGGTGAGATGGCTCAACAGTTAAGAGCACTGACTGTTCTTCCGAAAGTCCTGAGTTCAAATCCCAGCAACCACATGGTGGCTCACAACCTTCTGTACAGCTACAGTGCAGCTATACATAAAATAAATAAAAGGAAATGTTTAGTGCTATATTTACAAATATTTATGATTATAATAACCACCATTTCATTCTGTTTGCATTTGTTGGCTATTTACCAGGAGCAAAGCATTTTATTATGCATCAGAAAATAAGATTCTTTTACAAGAAATATTATCTAACAGCAAGCATCCTGGACTTTTGGCTCTTAAAACCATTCTGCCCTCTTTTCTATGATTTTCCCCAAGCCTTAAGTGTAAGGGATAAATAACAGATGCATAAATTGGGATTGTGTACTCCCAAGACAAAGTATTCCCTGGCTTTTGACCAGTTGTGGATCTCCCTAATAGTCTCTCTCTCTCTCTCTCTCTCTCTCTCTCTCTCTCTCTCTCTCTCTCTTTTGGTTTTTTCAAGACAGGGATTCTCCGTGTAGCCCTGGCTGTCCTGGAACTCACTCTGTAGACCAGGCTGGCCTCGAACTCAGAAATCCACCTGCCTCTGCCTCCCAAGTGCTGGGAATAAAGGCGTGCGCCACCACTGCCCGGCTAGTCTCTATTTGTTGCAAAGAGAGACTCTCTGATGACAAGAAAGTTACACATATCATTGAATGTAAGGATATGTGCTGAGAATATATTCAGAAATTTTATTAATTTAGGTAAACAGCAATAATGGGTTCTCCTCTAAGAACCACAACCACTCTAGCCATGGATAGTTGACTAGCTTTACAGTGCCTTAGCTGTTGATTATCCCCAAATGCTATTGTTTCACTATTATGGATATCTTGTAAATCCAGATACTGTTGTAATTCACAGGCTTTACAACAGGATAGGGCTAAAGATTGTTCTTCACTATTGGCAGCTCATGGTCACCTTCAGATACAGAGAGCCAGGAGGAATCAAGCTGGAACTAATCTTCAGTCACTCTTGAGAGGCTAAGGTGGGCAGGAGGAGAAGAAAGGCAAACACAGACACATCAACTCTGATGGAAACTGTGGCCAAACCACTTTATTTTGTCTCATCTTAAACACAAAGACCAAAAAGTATCAGGAGCTATCAACACTGTGATCTGTACACAAAGATTCTCATGAGTTTTATTTGTAATAACCCTAAAGCAAGAACACAGTTAACATTGAAAATCTGACAGAATTGCAAAGAAATTATTCTGAGTGAAAATATCTATCTCATGTGGTCAATACCACACAGCTTCATTAACATAGTATTCTTGCTTCTTAATAACACTATGAAGATGAAAACAGATTGATTGTTTGGAAGAAAGGAAGTTTGTGAGAAAGATGACTAGAGTTACAATGTGCAATGTTGAAGAAATTTTTGTGGTAACTCAATTATTGTATCTTTGTGGTGACTATACATATAAATCTATATTTTAATAAATACATATTTTAATAAACTATTACTAAATATATAGTGAAGTACTCACATACTATAACTCATTAAAAGAAATAAAAAGCAGAGCACTTAAATTAGTTATCCAATACCACGTGGATGGCCCTGATATTATATACATACAAGCAGCATTATATAGACTAAGCAGGTTGTATTACACATTTAGTAATATATACATGTATATATATATATAT
>NW_022196898.1:61646686-61666762 GCF_008632895.1 Mastomys coucha | reverse complement strand
ATATACATATATATAGTAGCAATGAGGTCATAAATTTGAGAGAGAGCAAAGCAGAGGGTATGAGAGAAGGTTTAGAGGGAGAAAAATAGAATGATGCAATTATATTTTAATTTAAAAGAATAAAAATAGTAAAAGGAAGAAAAGAAGTGAAATCTGGAACTGGAGAGATGGTTGACTGGCTAAAAGTGCTTGTTATGCAAGCATGAGAAGCTGATTTTGAATCCCTAGCACCTAGATAAAAATCTAGTTATGGCTATGGATGCCTGTAATCCTAACACTGGGGAGAAGAGACAGAATACAGGATGCTGAGCATTGCTGGTCATTCTACCTTGAGGTTCACTGAGAGATCCTTTTCAAAAGAATAAGACAGAGCAAAGCATCTAACTTGTCCTCTAGCCTCAAGGTACTAGCATGGATACCTACAGCAGGCACACAACATGCATACAAAATAAATAACATCAAATGAACAAAAGTAGTGAAATTATAATAAAAGCATGAAATTACAATGGTATTCTAAATATCATATAATCTACTGATAATGATAATTCTAAAGATAATCTTATTTTAATAGTATAATAAATTAAATAAATTAGATATAACCATTGGGGAAGTAGACGAAAAATACATGTGACCTCTCTACAGTTTATCCATATTTCAATAATCTTAAAATTAAGTTTTTTCTTTTTTGTTTTCAATGCATTCTGACCGCAATTTCTGATCTCTCTATTCTTCCCACGCCCCCACCCAGTGTCCTCCTCATCATCCTTCTCTCCCAGTTCCACTCTTCCTCCATTTTCCTCCAGAAAAGAGCAGGCCTCCCAGTGATATCCACTGAACACAATGTTAACAAGAGTCACTAAGATGAGGCATAAACTCTTCAATCAAGGCTGGATGTGGCAACCCAGTTGGAGGAAATGGGTCCCAAGACCAGGGGAAAGAGACAGCTATGCCCCAGCTCCCAAAGTTAGGTGTCCCATATAAACACCAAGCTAACAACAGTAGCAGATATGCAGAGGACCTAGAACAGGACCATGCAGGCCCCATGATTGCTGCTTCAGTCCCTAGGAGCCTTGCTTAGTTGATTCGGTGGGTCAGTTTCTCCTGGTGTCCTTGACCCCTCTAACTCCTACAATTCATCCTCTCCATTTCTAATTTGAGCTCTCTCTCCCTAATGTTTGGCTATAGGTCTCTTGCATCTGCTCCCATCAGGGGCTGGCAGAAGCCTTTCTGATGGTGATTGGGTTAGGTACTGTTCTATGAGTATAAAAGGATATCATTAGGAATTGTTTGATTTTTTTCTATCATAGGTCTTTGGGTTCTCCAGCCTCTGCTTCCTGGTCATCTATGCAGTGTCAAGCATGTGCTCTAAATGGTAGACAGGCTAAATAATTAAAAATGTAACAAAACAAAATCATACAATTGGCTGTAAATAGACATGTAGATGTTGAAGCTGAGAGCATAAGTTGGCCAAAACTGAAAATGAAGTGAGCCAAGAGGATAAGTTGAATAAGCTTCAGGTTTACAGTACAGTGAGACTAAAGAATGTGCTTGAAACAAACTGCATTATAATCAACAGTAATTTGGTCCTTTCTAAAGAAATCAGATCTGTAATTTACACTGGAAAAGTAGTTGAATATTCACTCAAAATGATATGTGTAGTATGTTTTCATTGTTTTATAGTTCACACCGATTTATGCACAAGTTAAATACTGTCAATCCTATTCAGGTTTGCACATGTCTTTATTACAGTGAACAGATTCCTGCTCTAACTTCAGTGCTTCTCTGTTCTTGCACAGATGCCTCCTATAAGGCATTCTACAGATTTACCATGAATATTTCCATTGTGATAATAAATAAAAATCACTTGCTGTAAAGGTTTGCTTCGAATTCTTTTGCAATTGATTCCCATGGATAGTTACATGTTGACCATCCTTCTTTGGATTTGATCTGTAAGGTTTAATTTTCAAAACTATTACGTTAAAAAAAACATGATAAGTATTACTAGAATCTGAGGTAAATTCCTTTGTAACTAAGGAATGCCCACATGTGAAAACTTATCCATCCCCATCCACCTGCATTTGCAGTCTGAATCTTCAAGGACAGTATATCATAATGTCTTATTTTATAGACTAGGCATATTAATGACAGTGGGCTCTTCTAGTTTCACAAATGTGCGTGAGAGACAGTAACAGATAGGCAGCCATCATCCTGTAGGCAGAGAAAAGAAGGGGGCTACTCAGAACTACCTTCCCTTCTAAGAGGATGAGGATACATAACGAAATACAGAGGCCATTAATGGCAATTATGAATATTTCTCTAAGACGAGATTTGTTTCCATATACAACAGTAGAAGTAATCCAGTGGCCAGCAACCTGCTTTCTCCTGGGTCGATTATTTTCTGTTGCCTCTTGAGCTTTGTAGCATAACATTTGACCTAAATGATTAATATATTGTAGTCTCAAGTTTCTGACCTTATAGAGACTTTAGTAATGCCAGAGGTTGTTGCCACAAAGATAAGGGTGTAAGTAGGATTTTCCAGTAAGGCTTGAATGTCGAAACCATTAATTGATCACCAATCCACCCCAACATTCAGGGCTTCTTCAGAAGTCTAAGCTTCCAAGTTTGAAGGATGACTGTCTGCAGTGTTTGATGAGGAAAGAAATGCTTCTGTCTGAAAAAGTTCCCACTCCAAAATCTCAGAGTATGAACTTCATTACAATGACTCTGAAAACAAAGATTTTTTTTTAAGCCTAGACAACTGCAAAACCTTCACTATTTGGTATTTTTGAGTTTAATTTCTCCCCAGGCCTTTCTTTTGTTTTTGAGTGAATACTTACTAAAAGTTATTAAAATTGTGTTTTTCTATTTTTTATTCTTATTGTCAGTACCACCTCAAACTAGGCATGACTTTAAATTTTAAAGTAAGTAATGAAAGGGTTTGCAAGTAGAGCTTCTAAAGGATGATCACTTGTCAAGAGGTTCCTCTACAGGGGTGGAGGTTACACATTCCTCAGTTCAGGCAGAGCAAGATCTTGAGAATGTGCATTTTGAAGAAAGAAAAATATGGATTTGCGTTGTATTTCTGGTATTTGTTTGCCTTCACAACAGATCATATTTTTAACTGTCGACTTCCTTAGCTGTACAGGCACTGTATTGAAAAAGAAAAAAGAAAAAAGAAAAAGAAAAAGAAAAAAGGTCTTTTACAAGGTCATTTTGACAAATTTAAATGGATTAATCCATGCATGATATGACATGGATTAATCTAATATGTAATAGCTAATATTACATAACTGTCCTACTCAGGGTTATAATCGCTGTGATGAATGAAATACCATGACCCAAAGCAACTTGGGGAGAAAAGTGATTATTTGGCTTATGCTTCTACATGGCAGTTCATTATTGGAGGAGGTCAGGGAAGAAACTCAAGCAGCAGGAACCTGGAGACCGGAATGGATCCCAAGACCATGGAGGTATCTGGCTCATTGGCTGGCTTCTTTCTTGATAGTGGGAGGGGCCAGGTGCAGTAACTTCTCCTTCATCTTAGAATATCCCATGCCCCACACCACTGAACTCCTCAGAATTTCACTGAGGTAGAAGGCCGTTGGATATTGGTTGTATTTATTTTCCATCCTTTCATGTACATATGTGTTATTAACAAGTCAAAGTAGTTTCTAACTCCTGCTCATTTGGTTTAATCAGCATAATGTCAACATAGTGAACCAGTGTGATATCTTATGGAATCGATATAGAATTGATCAAGATCCTTTCTAACTAGTTATGAAAGAAGGTTGAAAAGTTAATACATACTTGAGGTAAAACTATTTACAAGTATAATGCTGGCTTGGCCAACTGAAAGTAAATTGTTTCTGCTACTCTATTTTTGAAATTAAATTAGATTTAAACCTAAATTTATGCTGCTGAATTGTGTGAATATGTAAATACTTATCTCACAGAGTATTGTCTTTACTCTTTTAAACAAATATTTTAATTTAAAAAAATCATTAGTCAAAATTCCATGATGGGTAAAAATAAAGACTTAGGGTATGAAAGTACATAAGAATTTTTAAAGAATTATTGGTCAGAGTTTCTATTATGTTTGATGTTTTAAGTTTTTCAAAGACATGGAAAGAGCAATTCTTAATTTCACATGGAAAACCAAAAAACCCAGGATAGCAAAAACATTTCTTAACAATAAAAGAACTTCTGAAATGTAAATAAAGAAAATATCTAATAATAATAATAATAATAATAATAATAATAATAATAATAATAGTAATAATAATAATAAAACTTCTGAGGGAATCACCATCCCAATTTGGGCTGGTCATTGGACCTACTTCCCTCAGTCTCTTCCCCATTTTTGTTCCTGCAGTTTTTTTAGACAGGTACAACACTGGGTCAGAGTTTTTGACTGTGGGAAGGTGACCCTATCCCTCCACTTGACGCCCTGTCTTTCTATAGGAGGTGGAATCTACAAGTTCTCTATCCCCACTGTTGGACATTTCATTTAAGGTCCCTCCCTCTAAATCCTGATCATCTCTCACCTCTGAGGCTTTTGGCACATACTAGTGGGTCCCCCCACCTCCTACCTCCTGAGGTTGCCTGTTTCCATTCTTTCTGCTGGCCCTCAGGCTTCACTCCTGTCCCCCGAATACTTGATCATGTTCCCCTATTCCCCTCCTGTCCCCTCTCCCACTCAGCTCTTTCTCTCCCTCTGCCCCATGATTGCATTCTTCTCCCTCTCAGAGTGGGATTGAGGTGTCCTCACTTGAGCACTTCAGCTTGTTGACCATCGTGGTTCATGATGTGTTTAGAAGGTTTTGTTTCCTTTGTGTCTTCTAGCCTCTCTGGCTCTTATGTTTGCCAGTCTACACTTCCATAGAATTCTCTGAGTCCTGAGGGGAGGGATGTGATAGAGATACCCTGTTAAGGCTGAGTATATTGTCCAGTGTGCGTCTCTAATTTTGATGCTATCTTCCTCAGCAGGAATCTTTTCTAGTGGCGTCTGAACTAAGTATTGATCTATGAGTATAGCAGAATGTCATTAGGAGTTAGTTTGTTACTATCTTCTTTAATAGAAGAGTAGTACTTGGTTTTATCCTGCATCCATAGATTATCTAGTCTCAGATTCTTGGTCACTGTATCAGCCTTGGGCATGGATTTCATCATATGAAGCCTTAAGTCAAATCAGCTATTGGTTGGTTACTTACACAAGTTTTCTGACACCATTAAATTAGCATGCTTTTCAAGCAAGGCACCAGTGTATAGTGGAGGGTTTGTGGCAGCTTGGTCTTTGTTTCTCCTTTGGTCATGTGCACAATACCTTCCCATACCAAGAACACATCAAGCCAGGTTTTCACTAGGTAGCCCTGGCTGTCTTAGAACTTGTTCTGTAAACCAGGCTGGCCTTGAACTCAGTCACCTACCTGCCTCTGCCTCCCATCTGCTGGAATTAAAGGTGTAAGACGCCATGCCCACTTTATTTCACACATTTTTAGGCAAGCAGACATCTGAATTAAAAAAGGCAAATGCCACCCATAGATGTCAAGCAGTTTGGCAGTGATGGCCATCAATCAAAGCAGAATCCTTAACAAGTTCCTCCTTCCCACCTTTTTCCTACACTTCAAGCACATGCACAAAAGATTGTTTACAGAAAACATGCCCCTTTCTCTTTTTAAACTGTGTCTTTTCTTGTAAAGAGACATAAAAGTGAGTTCTGCTTGTGAACAGAAGGCTTTTCAGAAATTGCCAATTCATTTACATGAAGTTTGCCTGACTCAACATTTCTTTGCAATTTATGGAGCCAAAAGTCATGGTGAGCCAAGCCTGGTGGTACAGGCCTGCAATCCCAACTACCAGGGAAGCTAGACTGGAGGACATTCAAGGTCTTCTTGTGCCTTAGAGCAAATCCAAGGCCAGTTTGAACAATTCTTCCAGGTATGTTTTTCAAAAGGAGTATATGAAAAGAAGAGCGCTAGGGTAGAGTTCAGTCATGTGTCCCTCCCCTAGTGTGCATAATGTCCTGAGTTCAATCCCAGTACTAAGAAAAAAAAAGTCACAGTGGAAGATAAATAGGCAGTCTTTTTCTGAACACTTCAGAAGAGACCAGTAAGTGTTAATTAAGTAGCTATCCTCACCACCACATTGTGAACATTCCATCTGGAAAGATATGACTGACACAGAGGACAGACAATGAAACATCACTCGCTAACGAGTAAGCACGCATTTATAGAGTAGCTAAGAAGTACCTAAGCAACTGTTCGGCTGTGTGGTACAGATGTGGACTGAAGGAACTCAGAGTACCTATGTGACCTAACAGGCTTCTTAACATTTTTGTTTTCAGCTCTGTGAGCTCCCGGGAAGAATGTTTGGTATTTTGGCCAAAAACCAAATTAGTCAGTGGCTTTGAATAAAGCTATGTTTCCAAAATTGACCCTGTAATAAAGGCAGAGAACCTAGGAAAGAGCACAACCAGTGATAATGAGGCTCATTCACCAGGGCCTTACTTACTGAGCAATTGCTCCCAAAGAACCATCCAAAGGAAAAAAATATGGAGCCTGCATGTTTAAAAAAGCTATGTCAGATAGCATAGCTTCCAAGCTCAATGACCTCTTTAGAGATAAAGGATATGCTTAGTTTCACAATGTAGCTTTTTATTAACTCGCCAATAATTTCTAAATAATATTATATAGTAGTAATTCAAGTTAATTTAGCATTCAAATCTAATATATATTAAATTCTGTGAGTGGAAAGACTTGCTACATTGATTATTTCTTTAAGCTCAGTTTAAGGCATTTTGTGAGACCTGATGTAAGGATAATACAGAAGTATTCACTGTGGAACACTTTCGAGTGCATTTTAGAGGGTGGATGAGTTCGGGAGCACCCTCATAGAGGCAAAAAGGAGAGGTAAGCAGGCAGATGTGGGATCTGGAGTTTGAGGACAGGTTTGAGGACTGGGAAGTGGAATTTCATTTGAGATGTGGTCAAATGGAGTGATTAATAGAAAAGAGAGAGAAGTATTTGAAACTTTGAAGCCTGATGAACAGGCTGTCACTGATGTACAGTTTCAATCATTGAGTGGACAACTGGTGCTGTGGTTGTCCTTCGTTCTTCACAATCACACACATATGCATAAATACACACATGCATACAATCACACATATATATTAAGTGGTAAAAATATAGCTAGAAACCAAAAGATTTGTTTAGAGTCATATATTATATTTTGGTTCCAAGCATCTCCTTTGAAGTTTGGTCTTCTTGCTCCTATCCAGAGTACATCAGACAGAAAATTTCCTAGATGGTATGTCCTGCTCAGAGAAAAATTCATGGAAACCCACTCCAAATGTGAATTCATATATCTATTCACCTTTCTTTCTTTTTAATTTTGAGTTTTGATTTTATTTTATACAGCATCTCTGTGTTGCCCTGGTACTCTGATACTAAATATGCACATTTATATTCTTCTAGATCTTCCTAGCATGTCAAATAAATTCATATGGGCTAATTTATTTTCTGACATCTCCTTTTTCTCAGAGAACATCTCCTTATATTATTTTCTTTGTAACTACTTTTTTTTCTTTAAGACAATTTCTGGATATCCTTAAAGATTCCAAGAAATTTAGCCTGTGAGAATTTCTCACTTCCTAAAGACCTAAAGACACAGCATCATATCATTTATACAGTCATGTAATATTCACCTAGCTCTGCCATATTAGTTTTTAATAAAACATTTGCTCCATTTTACAGCTCAGCAGTTTTTGAAAGGATCATGCCTTTTACAACAGTATATGTCATTGTCTTGATACTTTATATGACAACTGTATTGAAGTGAAAAATTTCTAAAAGACTCCATAAATTAATGTTAAGCACAGACCATCTAGATTAACCCTAGGCCAGTTAGCAGAAAATAATTATAGCTATGGAATTTATGAAATTTCAGTTTTGTCCTTTATATGAATGCCACTCATGATTATTTTTGTGGGAGTGTAATCTTAGAAAATTTATTCTCAAATTCATGTGGCAGCATTTTTATTATGTAAGTTTTCTGATTTTTCTTTTCCTTGTTTTCCCGGGATTATATCTGCTAGAAGACAATGGGAAAACAATAATATCTCTTAATATAATCTTTAGGATACATTATATTCCATGTGAATGTATAGATAATTATGCTAGATTCAAAATAGAGAAGGAACACTCTCTCAAGTATTTTCTTAGACAGCTTTGAACAGAAAAGAAAAGAAAAGCTGGATTCAGTGTGTGGTTACACTAATGCTAATAGTCTCTCGGTGTCTATTTCTCTGTCTCTCTCTGTCTCTATCTGTCTGTCTGCCTCTCTCTCAAATTCACATACTTTTATTTCTCCTGGAATATAGTAGCTACTCTGGAAGATTCTACTCACTGGTATTGCAGACTGCAGCATATACCTCTTTTGGTCCTGAACTTCTCCCCTCCTTTTATTAAAAATAGATTTTTCCCTACACAGACATACACACACACACACACACACACACACACACACACTATATATATATATGAGATTTCCAATCCTTCTACTCCTCCACATTCAATCATACTTCCCCCTCTTTCTGTATCAACACCCTCAAGGTTCTGGTGTATTCTTGAAGTATGCATGGATCCATTAATAAGAGAAAATATGTGTGTATACATGCATATATGTGTATGTGCATATGGACCAGATGTTGATTTTGAATCTTTTCTCTGGCTGTTATCTACATTAGATGTGAGACAGTCTCTAACTGAACCTGGTGCTAGACAGGTTGGCCAGGAAGATGCAGGATCCTTCTATCTCCACCTCCCTAGTGCTGGGATTACAGGCTCTCACTATTGTGCCCACCTTTGTATGTGGGATCCAAACTCAGGTCCTTGTACTTTTTGTTACAAGCACCTTAGAGGTTTAGTTATTTCTCCAGTGTCCACTTAAAAAAAAAGTTAATACTCAATTAAGTTGATTTTTTTCTGTATTCTTAAGTAATATTTTGTAAATTCTTATCAGACAAAATGAATACTTATCAAAACTAGACATTAACATTCACTGAAACACCATGAAAATTTTTAGGAAAAGGGACAAATACAATGTATTTTAAAATTAGGCATTTAACTTTGCAGAGTTTGGCCTTTTCATGTTGATTTTCTTATTTGCTCTAAGTATTATTCAAGAATATTGTTCTCTTTCCTGTTCTACAAATATGTATTTTGGTAACATATTATTCATTGCTCAATTAAAATATTTCTAGAATAGAAAATAGTTTGTGTCAGGATTATTATTTTTTGTTTTGTTTCATTATTTCACTGCTATGTAAAGTCTCAAAAATGTCATTTTATAAATAAGCCTTAAGGTAATTTTTGTAAACATGTTATCAAAGCATATGGGAATTATTAACTCGCAAAACATTGGTGTTTTTAGACATTTTGCAGCATTCCTAGATTATCTGGCTTGTCGAAAAAAAATGCAGTCGTATCTGTTTGTAATATGCAGAAATCAGGTCACAGAAGGACTTTTTATGCAGAAGAAAGTACAATTCTATGGGTGTAGCTACCTGCCAACCTCTTTAATATAGTAAAGTAGTTCGTTTCTATGAAATACACAGAATCCAACAAAAATAACTATCCCAGTATATGCTGAAGAACATACCTTGTGAGGGGAATTATGTGAATGGCTGGAATACATTTAAAAATAAAAAAAGTTGAAAAGCTGAACATAGAGGATCCACCATAAGCACTAAAGACTTCTGGACTGCTTCCAAATAGCCACCAGGAGTCTTCCCATTACACATGTAACACATTGGCTCAGTCAAAATATATGATTTATTTATATATTTTAATAGTATTGCATTTGTGATATTTCACTTATGAGCAGTGGTGGCCAACATCTACACAAAGAAGCCACAGAGGAGGAAAGGAAAAATCCACATTCCATTACACAAATGCATGTTCCCTTGGCTTGTTTCCTAGAGCAATGTGGGTGCAAACTGAAGGAAACTTGCAGAGACCAGCTAGCCCTGTATCCCCAACTCTTTTTTCTTTTTTTTGAAATTGATACAAGGAGCTATGTGAAGATGGCTAGCAGGTTAAGGGAGTTTATGGTGATGTTCTTTTGTTAACATGCTTTAGGTCTCTGAGACTCCTAGTCTCCATTTCTAGTGTTGTTCCTCTATTATCCAAGATAGGTATGATCTCCTACTTTTGGTTTTGATTCTTTTATTCTGAATCATGGAGAACTCTCTGATGTTTTTGCTTAGGGAAGATCAGGCCAAATTAAACTTTAACTCTTCTAAATTAGCTGACTGGCACATCACAGAGAATTATATTAACAGATTCCTTAACTTCCTACTTTTCATATTTTCAGAATATTTTACTTTAAATTCTACTTATACCATGTGGGATAAAGTCCCTGTATATTTTGTAGTAGGGCTTTCACACACACATTCAAATGTATAGTGCATATTACATCAGGTATAAAATGAATTGGATCCTTAAAAAGTAAAGGAAAATATTCTTGCTTATCATTCACAAATACACTTATAAATTAAATATAACATTTTGATATTAAATTAATTTGAGTGTGTTTTTAATTAAGACTTTTGAATACTTATAAGCTTCTCTTAAAAATGATATCTGGAAATTCAAGGTAACTCCTACTAGAGTGCTTCCGATTTTGCACTTCTAAGTAGTATATTCTGTCTGTGAAATATTTCTACACTCTTTGTTAAGATCCCAAGTGTATCATCTAATTTGAAACAGACTTGCTGCTGTTTTCAACTACATTCACTTTGTGGGTTAAATACATGAGATAGAAATAACTGAACAAAATGTGGCTTTCTGAGGCTAGACATTCCAACTGGCTCTCTGCAGCCAAGAATGTAAATCTGGTAAGAATTTATAAACCATGATTATTATGAAAGTAACGATAAGTGGGTGTGCATACTGAGTTAATATATTCATTTGTTAATTTATATGAAAGGTTGTGTTTGATGAAGAGTGGACTCTTAGATAGATGGAACTTTTGCACAGGTATTTTCCTTCTATTACATAAGATTTGACACACCAAAAATAAGTGATGGAGAAAGAAATGTGGCTTAGTTTACTCTGTCTTCCTCCAGCTGGTAGCCTCTGATGTCTCTGATGTCAGCCATTTTATTTCAGTTGGAAAGGAAATAGGAAATTAATGTGAGTGAACACACACACTTGTTCAAAAAGAAGACTCTGAAACAGGATGTCCATTTTGTGATTAATAATAAGACAGCATTCCTAGCTTTGCCATTCCAGCCCAAACTAACTTGCATTTCTATCTGAGTAGCATCACTGGAATGCCTGATACCATTAACCCTGCATGAATAAGTGATGTTCAAAGACATCTTTTTTGTCTTCTATCTGCTTCAAGATAACATGATCAGTTGGACATCCTCATCTAGGTGGAGAATCACAGGGAAAATAAGTCTTGTTGTAGGAAAAAAAATGGTCAAATAAAACTGAAAAGATGTGGTAGCAGTGAGTAAGTGGCACACATTAAACACAGAGAAACACTGAACTGCAGGAAGAGCAAGTATTAACTACTAAGATAAACAAATAGGGTAAGGCATGCAAAGGAAGATCCATAGCCACTTCTCCTGTGGAAAAGACAGTGAATTTTTAGAAAACAAATAAACCAATGGTGGGTTCATAACTGCCTACCTGTTCTCTAAAACTGAGACAAAAAAAGCATATATGTGATTTTTTCATTTGTCTTCTCCCTTAAATTGAACATATGGTAAAGTAACCAAGATTGTATGGTACTGTAAGATTCAATGAATCTGGGCACTGAGCTTTTGTTATTCCACATGGGAGAAGAGAAGAAAGATCATTTGACATTCAGTTTTTGTGTGTGTGTGTGTGTGTGTGTGTGTGTGTGTGTGTGTGTGTGTGTGTAAAGACTCCATCTACATTTCCAACTGTGTGCTGTTCATTTGCCCAGCCACATGAACCATTTTGACATTTAGGTTTCTGGGATGAAATGTTATAGACTGGTTCACTGTGTGCTCTTCCCTGTGCCTCAAATGTAGAAAGAGTAAGCTAACAGTACAGAATGAGCAACTAGAAGTTTTGGCATGAGAATTTAAGGAATGCACCACAAAATGTCACGTCCTTTCTCCCATAATTTTTTTAGCAATGACTCAATTCTAGTTCAGCACTCTCTTCTAAGGTCAGTTACAACTGCTTTCAGCTTCATCCATAACTCAGATTATAGGTTAGGAAAAGTGCTTATACATTCATTCTATTGTAACTAAACTTTTAACTATTCTGTCAGTATATTATTGTTTTTAAGTGTGTGTGTGTGTGTGTGTGTGTGTGTGTGTGTGTATACTGTACTCATGTATTACAGAATTGAACTAACCTGTGTATATGTGTTTGGAGACCAGAGTTGGATCTGAATCTTCCTGTATTACTCTTTATCTATCTATCTATCTATCTATCTATCTATCTATCTATCTATCTATCTATCTATCTATCTATCTACTTGCTACAGGCTCTCACTGAAGCTGGGGCTTACTGTTTTGACTAGGGTGTATACTGAGTGTTGGGGTTACAGATAAACCATACCTGGCTTTTATATGGGTGCTAGGCATCTAAATTCAGGTCTTAATGCCTCAGTATCAAGGATTTTACTCTCAACATGATCTCTCAACCCTTGTTATTTTCCTTAAATTGGCCACAATCAATAAACTCTGAAAGTGAATTTTCAAATATCTTTGGTATGTCACTCTGAACTCTCTTACACAGTATTCAGATATGAATGTTTACACTATTGTGATGCCTGGCTTGATTCTCTGCCATTGCCAGGTTTAGAAATAGATATCTGCTCAAGGGTGGCCAGTGTGCCCATGAAAAAGGGATAAAGTGAAGATTAAGACTCTGCTTCCTTCCCAGTCAATTGCTCACCTGTAATCCTAGATAATCCTCGATTTAGACCCAATATTTACTCAGCAGCTGAGATTCAAAGAAAACCTCTGCACTAGACATTATGAGCCCATAAACAAAGTGTACGTGGGGTTGTCTGTTAAGAAGCCAGAGAGATTGGTAACGGGAATAAGCACAGTAGAATAGTGTGTTGCAACCTATATTAAGTATACTAAAGGTTATACAGATTATATAGGTTGCACAAGTGCGGTCTTCCTAGAAGTGTGTGTTCCAGAAGTGAATGCCTATAAGGAATGCTGCACGGCAAAATAGGACAGGCATGGTGTCCCAGAATTTACAAGGTGCAGGCCAGAGATTCTGAAGTCAAAGTCATCCTCAACTGCACAATGAGTACAAGGTTACACTAGGTTACCCGTCTCTATCAAGAAGAAAAGAAAGAAAGAAAGAAAGAAAGAAAGAAAGAAAGAAAGAAAGAAAGAAAGAAAGAAAGAGAGAAAGGAAGGGAGAAAGGAAGGAAGAAAGAAAGAAAAGAAGAAAGAAAGGAAGAAAGAAAAATGGGGAGGGAAGAAGGAAGAGAAGGAAGAAAGAAGGAAGGAAGAAAGAAATATTAAAGAAAATAAGAAGAAACATAAGCTAAGACCACTATTCTTCAGTGACAGAATGCATTACTGAAAATTTTTGAGTAGTTATAGATTTAACCAGAAGTATACTTTTAACTGAACAGTTCTATGAAACTGATGATGTTATCACATTTGTCACTCAAGCTTTTAGGACACACTAAATAACCAAGGTGAGGTCTTCTTTCATACAGACTTCATATGGATTCACAAATATTCTTTCCTGTGTTTATTAGCATTTCTTTCTTTGTGGTTTACAATGTTATTTCTAAGCATATAGTCTCAATTTAAAGCTTATAAAATAACCTCTTACTTATTTACAACAAAATTTATGATTCACTCATTTGCTATAACTTAGACCAAATTTCTCTACCATTTTCACCCCCTTGAAAATACAGCAGCTACCTTTTTGGTACTGAAAGCATACTTTCTTTTAAAGCTATAAAGCTTCTGTATTAATAGAATCCCAAACATTCCATAGTGGTGGCTCAACATGCTGAAATGTGAGTTCAGAAAAGCCATTTTGATCTTTACTGTTTACTCTGACTTTCTGTGGGGGATACTAAACAAGGGTCTACAGTTCAGTACTTGAATCTGTGGTCCACTTAGGGAACCACAGTGAGGGTACCTGGCATCGCTCAGAGTACTGGGGAGACAGGCAAAGCCTTGCTCCTGACATTTTTCAAATGATTTCCTAAACAGAACCCTTCTATTCCACATTTTGAAAGGAGGTTTCAGTGCTAACAGGGTGCAACTTCAAGTGCTGTTAATGTGGTGGCAAATGCAGTTGGTGAGGGACAGTGGATAAATAAGAGAAAGAGACTTGGAGAAAATAGGGTGGAAAATAGAAAGAAGACCATTGATGACAAAAAAATTCTTTTAATCGAGTGTTTGGCTTGATAGTTTAATTTATGGAGGATCGGGGGTAGGGATCTCATAGCATCACATTGTTTAAGGTGGAAAAGGAACAAAATACATCGTCAATTCAAACACTGATTTTAAGTTTATGAGAGTAGCAGTTTGCTATTTCGGTAGGAGAAGCAATCAAATTTTACAAGATAGAACCGGGAAAGATGCAATAGCACAACACAATGCTCAGAAGAGCTAGACTTTAGTGGTAATTCAGTAATGCCTTCTTTTCACAGTGCAGGAAATCATCTTGTGCTGGAAATTTTATACGAATTGAATAGTACACTAGAGAGATGTTCATTAAAGCAGTTTCCTTAGAGGAATTATTTGAAATGCAACAGTAATTCATGCTACCATCAGCTCTTTCTTTACGGGAAGAAGCTCTGTAAGTTACCCACCACAAGTCAAGAGCCTTTGCATGATCCATGCTCCGGCATCTTCCATCATATACAGTTCATTTTAGGAACTCCAATTCAGCCAAATAAAAACACGGATGTTGAAACAGAAGTTGATATGCAACAGTCACTCAGCCACCAGGTGTAGAACAGGAGCCTCAACCCCATGTCGGAAGCACGGACCGTTAGCCTAAACAGGACTCTTCCTGACCAATGTCTTCTTCTGATAATGATATAAAGACTGATGAAGTACACCTTGCGAAGAAGAAGAAAAGACAAAAGAAGCAAAACAACAAATGAAATACTGCTTTCTAATTCCACCATGGGAAGCACACACGGTAACTAGACTTTCGAAAGCAGGGGCTCTTTCATCTGCTAACCTGCACAGCATTACCAGGCGACAGACAGGCTCATTAGCACACGGTTATCAACTTAATCCAGCCAACAAAAATTTCACAAATACCTAATAGTCATGGTGAATGTTAACAGGGTCTAGCAGGATGATTTAAAACATATTATGTTCAAGTTCAAATTTCTTATTACAAACTCTTACTTTATTGATATGAGTGGCTGGAATTATCATGGTAGTTTTCTCTTTGTTGGTTGGTTTCATTGCAAAAGAGTCCCTTGCTTTCAGACCTTGCCAGTTCTGATAAGGTACGAATATTTACTTGGCTTAAGTGCAGGAAAGCAGAATGAAGATTTTTATAACACATTTTTTTAGACAAACAGAAAAAAAATAAAAAGATCAAACATTGAGTTTAGAATTTTCTAAAGATAAGGTGCCTTGCATTTGGGACTTGCTTTGGACTTGTATAAAGCTGAGGGTGATGGTGAACACTGAGCCTCTGCTTCTTCCCCAAGTGCTGAGATAATAGCTGAGTACCACTATGCTCAATTTACAAGGTGCTGAGGTTTGAACGCAGGACCTCAAGCATACTAGGCAGGTACTCTACTAACTAAGCTACAACCCCAGTCCATAGAACAACATTATGTGTTCTGTTGAGAACATTAATAGATAGTTATGTTCTATAGTGTCTCCAAGAAAATAAAGTAGTTATTAAAATTTGATTTTTTATAAATATAGAATACTTGTTAGCCAAGACTGAAGCTATTGTTTGAGGCCAGCTTGGACACATAAAGATTCCTAGGCTACCTAGATCTAAATAAATAATGACACCTTTACAGAAAGAAGAAAGAAAAAAAGCAGGGAGAGAATGAGAGTGAAAGAGAAAGAAAGATACACACACACACACACAGAGAGAGAGAGAGAAAGAGAGAGAGAGAGAGAGAGAGAGAGAGAGAGAAACAGAGAGAGATTATTCTTCTAATTTTTTTTTTTTTTTTAGGTTTGAGAATAATACATATAACAAGATGTAGAGGATAGAGGATGGTACAAAGCCAAGCACACTCTGAATTCATCTGACACTCATGGTATAAAGAGTTCTGCTCATTTAACATGGATAAAAACAAGGGCAGAGATCTGAGTACAATCAGAATTCTTGTTTAAGTTTAGAATGAACAAAACAGGCAATTCTTGCCAAAGTTTATTTCTTCTGATTTGGTAACTTTACCGTAAAATCCAGTGTAATAAAGACCATGAAAATGGGATTTCTTTGGTCTATATATAACATTTCTACCACCCTTATGTGAAAAAAAAAAAGATGTGATATTGAACTCTTGAATCTATTGTTAATATTACAAAAAGAAAATGAAAACAATAAAGTTTCAAAGTCCATAATTTTACTAAAAGTAAACTAAAACTGAGATTTTTGTTAAACTGTTAAAAGTGTATACTTCTATCCATCCCATAAAAATCACATGGAATAAAAATAAAGTGTTTCTGTGTCTTTCTTTACTAGAACTACTGAATAAGCAATCCTAACGGCAACTGTGACTGGCTCAGGGATTAGGTTGCTTCTATCGCTCTTTAATTCTACATCCCCTTGTTACATAACCTGGTAGAGTCAATAATGAACTTAAAATTAATGTCACTCTTTCCTACAGTAACAGTTCCAGTTGTGAATGTCTCCTTCTCCTTCACCGTCTTTGCCTTCCTGTGTTGAGTTTCCTACCATTAATATGGATGGGACCTGTGACTACTTCTTATGAGTTGAATCAGAAAAGCAGAGGGAACCTACTCATGGAATAATCTCAGAAATTGCAAGATGCTACGTTAACAATACACTCACTCCAGGGACTCTGCTTGTTTCTTAATAAAATACAAGAGAGCAGGGCGGTGGTGGCACACACCACCAGCACTTGGGAGGCAGAGGCAGGTGGATTTCTGAGTTCAAGGCTAGCCTGGTCTACAGAGTGAGTTCCAGGATAGCCAAGGCTACACAGAGAAACCCTGTCTTGAAAAACCAAAAAACCAAAAAAAACCCCAAACAGCAAACAACAACAACAACAAAAATAAACCCAAAAGAACACCAAAAATATTCATATAACACGTAACTTCAAGGAATTACAAGAGACACTAGATTTGTAGGAAAGGAATTCTGAATCACACACAAATAATAATAATAATAATAAGTGGGGGCCTTAAGCTTTATCAGCACTGGGAGATAATGTCTACAAGCAATGTAAGGGAGTTTGGAAATATTCCCTTTGAAATTTTCAAATGTAACTCTGGCTTGCAATTCTGTATAATTCTAAATAGAAAAGAGAGCTGAGCTACCTTTTGTAAAAATAAACATGTTTTTAAGCTGTTCAAATTATAATAATTTGATGGGCAACAATAGAAGGTAACTGATGAAGGAAGCAACCTTTCTGTCATAACTTTTGTAAGCCCTATGTTAGAATGTTCATTTCTCTTGATAACATGTTGATTTACTTTTATAATCAATAAATTTTTTTATTGTTCTGGATAATAAGGATACAGAGAGAAACACAAAATAAAATTTGTATGTTGTAATGGAAATATATCAATGGCATTTAGAGTCATCATTTATTAATTAGAGTATTAAAATTATATTAAGCAAATAGTAAATGAATAGTGTTGCCCAGGAGAATTTGGAAAATTTCTGTCATCTATGTTTCATGAGGGTGTTGGCAGAAGGAAAGAAATTAGTATCAATTTGAAGATTTTGTCTGTTCTGAGAGCTTAAGAAACCCACTGTAATCAATTCTTTGATATTGGCGATGCCTTTGAAAACAGTTGGAAAGAAATATGGTAGGATTGCAAGCTGGTACAACCACTCTGGAAATCAGTTTGGCGGTTCCTCAGATAATTGGACATAGTAACCTGAGGACCCAGAAAAACCACTCCTGGGCATATACTCAGAAGATGCTCCAACATGTAAGAAGGACACATGCTCCACTATGTTCATAGCAGCCTTATTTATAATAGCCAGAAGCTGGAAAGAACCTAGATGTCCCCCAACAGAGGAATGGATACAGAAAATGTGGTACATCTACACAATGGAGTACTACTCAGCTATTAAAAGCAATGAATTTATGAAATTCTTAGGGAAATGGATGGATCTGGAGGATATCAGCCTGAATGAGGTAACCCAATCACAAAAGAACACACATGGTATGCACTCACTGATAAGTGAATATTAGCCCAGAAGCTTGGAAAACCCAAGATACAATCCACAAACCACAAGAAACTCAAGAAGAAAGACCAAAGTGTGGATACTTTGATCCTTCCTTATTTTTTTTTTTTTGAGGCAGGGTTTCTCTGTATATCTCTGGCTGTTCTGTCCTGGAACTCACTCTGTAGACCAGGCTGGTCTTGAACTCAGAAAGTGTTGTGCCTCTGCCTCTTAAGTGGTGGGATTAAAGGCATGCACCACCACTGTCAGGCATGCTTACATCCTTCTTAGAAGGGAGAACAGCTAGCACCCTCAGAGCTCTCAGAGACTACACAACCAAACAAAGAGTACACATGGTGGGACTCATGGCTCCAGTTGCATATGTAGCAGAGGATGTCCTAGTCAGTCATCCACGGGAGGAAAGACTTCTGGTCTTGAGAAGGCTCCATGCACCAGTGTAGGGGAATGCTGGGGCCAGGAAGCCAGAGAGGATGGGTTAGTGAGCAGGGGGGGTGGGGAGGGAATTGTTTTTTTTTTTTTTTCTCAGAAGGGAAACCAGGAAAGGGAATAATATTTGAAATGTAAATAAGGAAAATATCTAATAAAAAAAAGAAATGTATATAGTCAACATTTTCAACATGACAAAGACTCCTGTATACTGATATGTTTCTCTGGAAAGCTAACAGTTGGAGTAAGGATGGATAGATGTCTAACTTAGAGAGTGGCAGGAATAAAATGCTTCCTAGAGGAGCAGCCAGAATGACAAGATTGCTAAATTTGGAGAAGCTGCAATGTTTAATGAACTGTAGAAAATGAATTTAGTCAGAGCTTAAAGACAGAGTACTACTTAGTTATTGAACTGATGGATTAATGAAATTCTTAGGCAAATGGATGGAACTAGAAAATACCAGCCTGAGTGAGGTACAATTCAATACAACTCAATGAGGGACAATGATACAATTCAGAGACAACATGAAGGTCAAGAAGAAGGAAAACCAAAGTGTGGGTGCTTCGATCCTTCTTAAAAAGAGGAACAAAATACTCATAGGAGCAAATATGAGGACAAAGTGTAGAGCAGAGACTGAAGGAAAGGCCATCCAGAGACTGTCCCACCTGGGGATTCATCCCATATACAGTCACCAAAACCTGACACTATTGTGGATGCCAAGAAATGCTTGCTGAAAGGAACCTGATATAGCTGTCTCCTGAGAGGCCCTGCCAGAGCCTTAGAAATACTCACAGTCAACCATTGGACTGAGTGGGTGATCCACAAAGGAGGAGTTAGAGAAAGGAGTGAAGGAGCTGAAGGAGCTTGCAACCCCATGGGAAGAACAAAAATATCAACCAACCAGACCCCTCAGAGCTCCCAGGGACTAAGCCACCAACCAAAGAGTACACATGGCTCTAGCTGAATATGTAGCAGAGGATGGCCTTATCAGCAATCAATGGGAGGAGAGGTCCTTGGTTCTATGAAGGCTCTATGCCCCAGTGTAGAGGAACTGAGGGCAGGAGGCAGAGTGAGTGAATAGGTGTAGAACAACCTCATAGAAGTAGAGGTGGAGATGTACCACAATTTCTGTATCCATTCCTCTGTTTGGGTGGTTTCCAGTTTCTGGCTATTATAAATAAGGCTGCTATGAACATGGTGGAGCATGCCAGGGCCAGTAAGCAGGAGAGGGTGGGGTAGTGAGCAGAG